>NW_026267312.1:313312-317965 GCF_000697945.3 Frankliniella occidentalis | reverse complement strand
GGGGGGGTAGGATGGATGGATGGATGGGGAGACAATGGTTCGTTAGAGACATGCTGGCGTGCCACTAACAAACGTAAACCAGATTCGTTCGTTCGTGCGTGCGTGCGTGCGTGCGTGCGTGCGTGCGTGTGTGCGTGTGTGTGTGTGACACTCGCGAGCGAGGCTTTGTACGTTATCGTATCGTGCGCTTTCTCCGTGTCCGCGTCGATTTCAGGAGAGAGTGTTAATGGAAAGGGGATCATCGTCGTCGGCAAAGATGAGAGAAGGTTGTGCGAGGGAAGCCCTCACAGAACAGAAATGTAAGGAGGTTACCATTAAATGTAGGGAGGTTACCATAAATGTAGGCAAGCCGCCTCGGGCGCACCATAAATGTAGGCTACTGAAATATTCTAAGTCCCTAAAGCCATGTTGAGTGAAAGTTGGAAAAAGTTCTCGCCATCTTTTGATATGTTGTTCTCCGTGCATCAAAACGCCGAAATATGTACATGTGTAAGGACATTTTTTTTGGTCAAAACTTTGAAAATTTTCTGTGGGTGCGAAAATTTTCAAAGTTTGATCTTGACTAAAAAAGTTTTGAAAAAAAGTTCTCGCCATCTTTTGATATGTCGTTCTCCGTGCTTCAAAACGCCGTAATATGTACATGTGTGTGGACATTTTTTTTGGTCAAACCTTTGAAAATTTTCTGTTGATGCAAACTTGAAATAAGCTGTGAAGTTTGCCAATAACAATAAGATAAGGAATTAGGCAGGTGCAAAGAACATAAAATTGGATATATTGGAAGACAAGTTTTAATACAATTCAAATTTTGGTATTTTTGTTAACAAATCGATATAAACAAAACAAACAGTTGGAAACATAACAGAAATTAAACATGTAAAATTATTAACAATGTCTACTATAACAACAGTGGCGAGTGATTTAAAGAAGGGGAAAAATATTATGCAGACTTAATCTCTCTCATATTTGTTTGCCAGAGGAAAGCAGCAGAATTTTGCACCATTATGCGGATAGAAAGTCAAAACACATTTCCTTCCGAGTGACTGTGGTTTAATGGCAATGCATCTCTGCGTCCGCTCTACAATTGTGACAAATTTGTCTGAACTTATACCCAAGTCCCTATCAGAACATAGTGTGTCCCCTGTTGGTCGCAGCTCATCACCCAACACAACACAAAAATCTCGAGGGTTTTCCTCATTTGTCTCGACCTTGAGCATATGAGTTATAATTATAAAATCATTATCTTTTGTTCTGACAACGCTATTGAACCTTTGCTTAAGCAACTGATTGTCCTCCACATGGTAAAGGACATGTTTGTAAATGAATCTCTTGTAAAATTTAGCAACAGTTTTAAGTGGAATGTCACCAAGACAAATTTCAATGAGGTTTTGGTGATGGACAGTCAATGCCTGCTGTGAAGGAAAACCAAATAATGTAAGGTTCCGATTAGCTTCAAATGCCAGCTTCGAAATTTTTCCAGATCTAATGCTATTTAAAGTATCTTTTAAGCAGAGAGGGGCATGCACATTTTCCATTGTTGCTAATGTTTCAGGTTTTAATCCCTGGTACCGGAGATAATTTTTACATATCTGCAAGTGAGTTGACTGAGAGGAGCTGTACATGTCTGCCAATAGCCCATTGTAATTCTCAAAAGTGAAGGTGCTCCATGCCCACAGCCCACCGAAACATTCCACACTTTTGGGAATGTGAAGAAGTAGATGAGTATTGAATTTCATTATCTCATAACTATATACAGCTTCTGCTGTTAACACAAACTTTCTCAAGGCCTCCTTACCCTTCTCGAAATCCTCGGCACTGATGTTCTCATTAAGAAAGCATGAAATACCATACACTAGGAGAAACCAGTGGTTTACAAATTCTGCTGAAAAGTTTATACCTTTTAAACACGGTAGAGAGTAGTATAACAACCACTGTTTCCACTCGTGTCCTCTATACATACATCTACATGTCTTTAGCCGCCTGGGCACCCTAGTCACCTCTGAGGGCGGCTTGATTGACACAAGCAAATTGTCTAATTGTTCTAACATTGCCGGATTAATGTAATAAGGATGTTGTGCCCTGTCATCTGGCCCTGGCCCCACCCATACCCTCCTGCTATCGAGCCAAAACTGACATGTCATAGTTTTCACAGTTCCTAGGAGCACAGCATGTAAATAATCTGGCACAAATGATTGAATAATATTGAACAGAGGTAATTGAAGAAGCACAGCGGCTTCCTGCACACCATCAATGTCATCGACATCCCTACCATTCTGTCGTTGTTCCAGAAGTTGTCTTGTGGTTTCCGCATGACCAAGCTGTGTTCTGGCTTGCTGCTTATCTCCTCGATACAGATGGGATCGTCCTCCCCTGTCACCAACATGCAGTTGTTCACCAGGGTGAAGACAAAATGAACATCCATTATACCCAGAGAATTGCTTCAGACCTTGCATGGTAGGCCTTGCCGCAGAGTCGACTGTGCACAAAATTACATGAACTTTGAAAAGAATAGGTTCATCTCCAGGTAGTTGGAATCCATCATTGTGCAATGAACGTAGTTCTTCCACAAAAGGTGTGAGGAATGTATTCATGTTTGGTTTGCTTCCATGCCACAAACCGCACAGAATTGTGTTCTCTTTCCTCTCCTTATATGGAAGTTCATTGATCTGCACTAGTATTGGCCACATCTGTATTTGAGACGTCTCAAAAACCTGTACACCATCTGTGTTCAATTGTAGTGTCAGGCTGTGGTTTCGTCTAACAAATCCTCGTGCTAGTAGGCCTTCTTTGTAAAACCGTCCATTAACCACATCACTTTCACTATCCTCCCAGCGTAGGCTGCCAAAAAGCTTTCTGTTTTCAAGCAAGCTAAGAAGTTGGGGTTTTAGCTTCAAAGTTGAGAAATAATTCTGCTGAATGTCCAAAGTTTTCTTCCTGTTGTCATGATTACACACACACACCTTGTTCACCTCTCCTTCTTCAAAGCGAAGTAGTCTCCGGCAGTCTGTTTGAAGGCAGTAATATTCCCTTTCAGGATTGACAGGTGCTGGAGGCATGTGCTTCTTGAACTTGTAGAGTGAGCCGTAGACATTCTCACAAGGCAGATGGGCCTCAATAACTCGCAACAAATTTTCAATAGCAGCATCACTGAGGCCGAACCGAAGAGCAAATGTCATAATGAGCAGAGTCCCTTCTGACTTGGTTATAGGGCAGCCAGGATAAATTACTCGTCTAGGGTCTTCTGGATCTTCATCAGGTGGGACAGGAGCCACTTCGTCTTGGCCATGAGGTTCATCAAAGTTTTCCATTTCATTATCACGACCACCATCATCATCACAGTTATTGCCTCCTTCTTCATCATTCTCACTGCCTCCGTCATCGGTATCAGCTTCCCTCTGTAGCTCTTGGTCACTTTCTCCGTTATCTGCTGCTGAGGATTCACTTCGAACACTCTGACTGTCCTGGTCATCACTGGCGCTGAGCGAACTAAGGCTCGATCTGCTTCTGTCACTGTTGTTGTCGTCGTCGTTCACAGCGTCCTGATGGAAGGTTAGAAAAAGAATGTTATTACCTTACAAGACAATGATTTATAGGAAAATAATTAAGAGAAATTGAAAGTTGTGTGGACGCTACTAACCTCAACATTAGGCGGTCGTGCTTCTACTTCACGTGCACGTCGCAATAACTGGTCGTTCAAAGTCCTAGCAGGCTTAAATTCGTTCAAATCAATATTGTACTTCTTGTAAGTACTTGGCCTGTTGTTCATTTTCCCTTGCTGAAGTCGAAAACAGTCTTCGAGTGGGAAGCTTTCGGCCGTGTTTACTGTTTACAACTACAACTGTGGCCTACTGGTACGAAGCTTCGCCAACAACCGCACTGAAAAGCAAACTACTGCGTTTACTGGAAAAACATAAAATACAAGTGCAACGTAACTATTCGCGTGATTTTCACTCTGTAAAAATTTTGAATTATTGAAATTTGATGTGATAAATGAACTAGAGAAGAAAATATGAGTTGAGAAATTTCTCCCAGGTTGGAGACACCTGTGCGTCTATGCTGCCAACCCAACGTCTTTCATTAGAGGAAATGTTACAATACTTATCACGCTGTCAGCTAGGTGACAATCCGTCTTACGTCTAATTTGTTTCAAATATTTTGACCGAAACAATATTTATCTTCAAGTGACACGGAATTGGTGCAGCTGGATAAATGGTCTAAGAGTGTGGCGAACTTGGCCGCCCTGCAGCCACCTGATGCGTCATGGCCTCGTGAGGACGCCACCAGTTCCCGCGTATCAGAGAGCCTGCGCTTTATAGTGGTTTTATCGCACCTGTTCGCGTCTCACCTGGCTCACCTTGGCGCCAATCATCCCCACCACCTATGAACATGATGACCGCGGTCTTCAATGAGGGGCGTCGTACGGCACCGAGTGCTGCGGCCGACAACGACAAGTGCATGGCCGTGGCGTTCCAAGGCGAGGACGCTGGCAAATTTGGTTTGGCTTTCCAGTCTTGGATAGCCGATGAGGTTAACCATGACCAAATTTGTGAAGGACGGGACGTTATCATTTTCTGGCCGGAAGAATTTCAATGCTATCAAGCACCTGTTGCGAAAACTGCGAACACCAGATTCCAAAAAGCAGCTTGGACTCGCATA
>NW_026267312.1:301637-302537 GCF_000697945.3 Frankliniella occidentalis | reverse complement strand
GGGGCGGCACTCCCGTGGGAAATCAAAGCCCACAGCCCATCAGGCTCATTACGCAACGCTCTGATGCTATAACTAATGCGCGGTAATGCAGGCGGCGTGTGTGTCGTTTTTATCAACACTGTCCGTGACCACTATGTGGTCACGCTCCCCATACGTGACATCATGGGGACCAAACCTGAGCCGCAAGGAACGTGTTGAGCCGCAAAAAGCACACTCGCCGTCTCCGCGCACTGCAAACTCTCTGCGGCCTCCTCCTCGACGTTGTGACGTGACATGTAAACGACTTTGTCACTCCGCTCGTGTAGGCACAATGGTTAGGAGACTGTGTCACATTCGTTACAGCCTGACACAAGTATACGCCCGCCGTGTGCACTCATTTTGATAGCCCGTTGGGGCAGAGCGATGCCAGGGTAACAAGTCAGGTAAAAGAGAGTGTGACATGATGCAAAACAATGTGACACAATACACATGCGACGGAATTATGAGACGTCACAATGTTTGCGTGCCAACACTTCTTGCGTTCCTCTGAAATTAATTTTGGCGCCCTAGATAAAAGAGTTTAGCAACCCTAAAGGCAAAATTTTCTCAAACTCTGAATGCAAAATTTTGGCAACTCTGCATTTGACTGTGTAGCGTGCCGAGTTTCGGCAGGCAGAGTATTTGCAGTATTTGTGGCATTTCCTAAAACTGTACGGCACACTCTCTATGGCTCCCTCGTGTTTCTCGGACCGTTCCGTCTTGTGGTGGTTGGAGGAACCCTTGCAAAAGTTGGCATGTAAGAAAAGGAGTGGAACTAAACCGAGTGAATAGAGAGAGAGATAAATGGGTTAGATAGCTAGCGCGCGCGCGCCCTGTAAGTGTGTGTGTGTGTGTGAGAGAGAGAGAGAGAGAGAGAGAGAG
>NW_026267312.1:297671-300015 GCF_000697945.3 Frankliniella occidentalis | reverse complement strand
TGCTGCCAACCCAACGTCTTTCATTAGAGGAAATGTTACAATACTTATCACGCTGTCAGCTAGGTGACAATCCGTCTTACGTCTAATTTGTTTCAAATATTTTGACCGAAACAATATTTATCTTCAAGTGACACGGAATTGGTGCAGCTGGATAAATGGTCTAAGAGTGTGGCGAACTTGGCCGCCCTGCAGCCACCTGATGCGTCATGGCCTCGTGAGGACGCCACCAGTTCCCGCGTATCAGAGAGCCTGCGCTTTATAGTGGTTTTATCGCACCTGTTCGCGTCTCACCTGGCTCACCTTGGCGCCAATCATCCCCACCACCTATGAACATGATGACCGCGGTCTTCAATGAGGGGCGTCGTACGGCACCGAGTGCTGCGGCCGACAACGACAAGTGCATGGCCGTGGCGTTCCAAGGCGAGGACGCTGGCAAATTTGGTTTGGCTTTCCAGTCTTGGATAGCCGATGAGGTTAACCATGACCAAATTTGTGAAGGACGGGACGTTATCATTTTCTGGCCGGAAGAATTTCAATGCTATCAAGCACCTGTTGCGAAAACTGCGAACACCAGATTCCAAAAAGCAGCTTGGACTCGCATAACAGTGACTGTGCGCAAGTTAGGGGGTGAGTTTTCTTTTATCCATTTCCTTGCTACAGGTTTTTGGTGGTTCTGGACTAATTCATTTCATCCATGCTTTAGAGTATAAATCAATGGTGGACAAGTGCAAAGTCCTCACAGATACCAAAGGTGTGAGCTCTGAGTTAGACGCTGCTGCTCGAAGAGTGATCAGCAGAAAGAAGTTCGTGGACATGGTGGACCCTCAAACCTTCAAAAAGAGAAGCTGCGATGAGGGAAGCAAAGGAGGCCAAAAGAAGAGGCGCAAGCATGGTGAGGCGACCAGAGCTAAAAAAAGAAACGTTCCTTCTTCTCAACTGGTTGATTCAATCTTGACCTCAGAGCTTCAGGGTTCTGCAGATCATGTGGAGGTGAGTTCACGACCAACCTAAAAGTATTTTTTCTTTGCCCGTTCTTCTCAAAATCGTACCATTCAGGAAGGGGGAATGTTTCAGGTTGGCGTAAGTGATTCTGAAGATGAAAGCATCCCCAACACTGTTACACCAGGGCAGGCTGATGACGACATTAACCACATTAACTCAATGTCACGGACTGACCTAATTGAGTTGTGTCAGATGCTTCTTGTTAAAACCAAGGAGCTATCGGACGAGCTGGATCAGGCAAGATATCTTTTAAAATCTCGCGAAGGTAATTTAACTTAATTGTGAAATACCTCAGTCACCCAGCCAATCAAATAAGTTACAGCAATTTTTTCTTGCCTATCCAGTTCTTCCAGGCCTTAATGAACAGCTTGAGGCCATTCTGCGACATGTGCGGGATGCAGAGGTGGCTTCCTCCAACTTGGTAGCCAGACAGCCAAGCAGCAGCGGTGTCAGTGGCAAGCCACACCAGAAGCAATTTCTGAAACTGGTTGAGGTAAGTAATTAACAATGAAGAAATCACCAGCATGAGTATGGCCTATCAAAGGTGTAAATAATAATTGTAATGATTGCTTTATATTTTGCAGAAGGAAAATGTTGACCCCACTGTCAAGCAGACGCAGCTTGACATTAATCCAGCCCCTGGTCACCACTCTCCAAAGGTATGCATGCCTATATTTCTAAACCACCATATTTTTCTTAAGCATTTTTCAGGAGTATTTCAGTAATTAACAAAAATTCTGTGCATATATTTGCAGTATTATGAAGAACCTCATCAGATGACATACTATTCAGTATCCCCTGGTGAAATTACACAAAAAGTTGTTCAGCCCACTACCTTCTTTCTGGTAGAGCAGGTACATGAAATTTTCATGGCTGTAACATTCAAATTATTATGCTTTTCTTTTAAAAAATATAAACATTTTCTGATTTCCAGGGGTCAGACCTACCCGCCCTGTCCAGTCCTGATGCCATGTTTCATAATGATGGTGATGACAGCAATATTATTAGCATGGCACTGTCTCTGACTAAGCCATCTTGTAATGATGAAATGGCAAAGGAGCAGCAGGTATTGATTTCTCCAATTAAGGTAAATTTGATTTTTGGGGGTTTCTGTTTACTGACTGCTTTAAAAAATTGATTAACAGGACAATACCACAAGTACTACTATTCCACTTCAATCTGCTGAGTGTTTTCCAAAACCACCGCAGCAGGTATTTATTTCTTTGAAGATCAATTGGATTTTTTGGAGTATGTACATACTGACTGACAGTTTTACAAAATAATAATGTTAACAGAGTGAACCCGTCGTGGAACATGATGACTCAGGTGGCCAGAGTGCCAA
>NW_026267312.1:290808-291330 GCF_000697945.3 Frankliniella occidentalis | reverse complement strand
AGGATACAAGTTAGACAGGTAGACACTAGACACATAGAAAGACGGAGACGGATGGAGAGAGACAAGTAGACGTAGAGTCAGAGAGCCAATAAACACAGCGTGTCGTGCCGCCTGGTGGGTAGGCAAACAAGGCTTCGGAGTGCCCCGCGTTGCCTACCCTCGCCATCGCAGGCGCTCGACACGCAAAGGGTCTGTGTGAGTCCGTGGGGAGGGTGGGGGGGGGGGGACTAACTAGAGCTGCGCACTTGACCTGCTCAGGCTCAAGTAGTGCCTCAGCACAATAACGCCTGGGAGATGTTTACATTTAGAGAGGTGAGCCCCCCGCCTCTCTCTCTCTCTCTCTCCCGCACACTCCCCCCCATCTCTCTTTGTCTCTCGCTTCATAGATATGCACAAAGGGAAGGGCGAGTTCTGGCGCCTCCCGCCCGCAACTCTCTCCTTTCTTCACCTGCCGCTGCTGAAGAAGAGTCTTGTTGGTGTCTGGTGTGGCCACCACCACCACCACCACCACCACCACCACCA
>NW_026267312.1:289100-290758 GCF_000697945.3 Frankliniella occidentalis | reverse complement strand
ATATTTTGCGTAGTTGGGTGTACACACATTTGGACATGCCAAAGGTATGGCTGCATTTACATATACATATATTTATATATTATCTGTATGTACACGGGGTATGATGACGATCCAACCGTTGAACCTTTGTTTTGGCAGTTGTACACACCGGTCACAATCGTGGAGGTGGGTCCCAAAGAAGCTCCTCTCCTCTTCAAACCAGAAGACTCGGCGTCAGCCAGTCCTCCTCGGCTGAGAGCTGCTGCAACACACAATAAGACCATCGTTAGGTGAGGGCTGACAGATGTGCGGGCTGACAGATGAAGACTGAAGGGTACAACTACTCTAAATCCTCGCTGTCCAGCAAGGTGAGCGGACGAGTCCCAACACAGGACGACGTAGGACAGCTTCCCACCGGATGCCTTTTGGTCCACGGGGTAACTGTATGTGGTCAATGAACCCACGAACGTTGGGCCCTTCACAACCATTCGGAGTTACCAGGCAGACCAGACAGTGACCAGGAGGCTGACGCAAGGCGTCCCGTTCCGGGGGTGTGGTGTGAGGACTTCCACGAGTTTTTGTGGAATATTTTCTAAGGGAGGTTTCTTATTCAATTTTCGAAAGCATCATCCAATTCCACGTAAAATTCCGGATTAAATTGGCCTAGGGGTCTGAACAAAAGCTTCTTTGAGAACATGCAAAATGCAAGTCTTTTTTGTCTTGTTATTTGTACTCCAAACCCTATCACATGTAGGCTTGTTTGATCGGGAATATTACGGTAAATCCGATGGATCGAGAATTTAATCAGAGGGCTCACTTAAAAAAAATATTCTACAAAAACTGAAGTACGCTCACGCGTCATCAACTAGTTTTCAGTGCTCCCAGGATGGGGCCTCACCTGGTAGCCGGCTTGCATTGCCGGAAAGGCCATGATGCCCGCTGGCTGCTGCAGCGCTGCGGCGCTGGCCTGGGCGGCTGCCATCTGCCCGGCGGCGGGCATGGCCGGCTGGGCGGGCAGCCCCTGCCAGGTGGTGGGCATCTGCAGGCTCGCCATGCCCATGTAGCCCGCCTGCTGGTAGCCGCCGTACTGGCCGAAGGGCGAGGCGGAGTAGCCCGTCTGCTGCATGAACTGGCTGGCCTGCATCTGCGCCGCGGCCGCGTTGGTGGCGGCTGCGGCGGCCGGGTACGACGCCGTCTGCGGGTACCAGTAGCCCATCTGCTGGCCGTAGGTGTAGGGGTACTGCGTGCTCGCCATAGCCTGCGGAACAAGGGAGATGGTCCTCATTGAAGCTTGTACGTGCAAGTGTCAGAATATCGCACACTTATAGGAGTGTGAATGCCCACTCGAACACTTAAGCGAGGAAAGGCGTGCATTTCACTTTGAAATGAGTTCACTTGGTCCTCCGTGTGTGCGAAAGGCGTCCACACACCTGCAAGTGTGTGCAATTCTCTTGGTTTCTGGTGCAGCTGGGCAGCCGTGTACCAAAACTAACCCCTGGAGTTTTCATTTCGGGGATGCGGCTCTCGCCCCCTTCTCTCCTATTCATGGTGGGAAACTGACTTAGCTGATGGCTTTGAATACCCTGCCGGCTGCCCGGACCTGGGCCAGCCTGGAGTGGATTAGGCAAATACATATTCACAGGACTTAAACTGCTAGAGCGAGAGAGAAGGGGCGGCGG
>NW_026267312.1:285491-289050 GCF_000697945.3 Frankliniella occidentalis | reverse complement strand
CGCCCTCGTTCGGACAGCAATAAAAGCGAATCCGGACTGACCAGCGGGGCCTGGGGCCTGGGGCTCGGCCGCCGGGGTTATAGAGGGTGCACTGTCGGCAGCACTCTCCGCATACACCTATCTCCTTTGTCGTGGGTCTCCCTCCCTCACCTGCCTTTTCAAACTGATTGGCGCGGGACCGTTTGATGACCGGATCAACTCGGCGACGTTGCTCCCCGCTATGGTGAACGAGATCTCGTGCCACTTTGAGACAAAACGAGATGCCGATTCCTCGAACTCGATTCTGTTCTCAAGCCCCAGCACCAAGCCTTCACAGCTCGCTGTGGAGCGACGTCTCTAATCATCGGCAGCAAAATCACCATCGGCAATTTTTTTTTTTAAATCCTTGTTTTGTACACGTGTGCCTCGTTTTAAAGCATTGAAATATTTAGAAGTACAAGTAACGCAACGCAACTTCAGTATACCTCTCTTCATTCAATTAGCATTGCTTGTGGGCTACAAAAAAAAAAGAATCCCGCAAAATATTAAATAATTGGATAAACTAGTATTCATGAACAGCAGGGCACACTCTTTTCCAGTGTGGTTTCTGAACGGGTCGCATAAGCAGAGTGCAGCCGCTGCAGCCGTGTGCAATGTACCTGGGGCCGGCCCGCCTGCCCGGATAGCGTCCCGGAGTGCACGGCTGTGTCTGTGCTGTCCCCGCACACGATAGGGTGATCGCGCATGTAAACTACCGCTGGCGGCGGTCCCACGGGGAGGGGGGGTCCTTGGGGGAGGCGAGGCCTGGCAGGGTGCCCACGGCCCCGCGTTACCCCACCCCACCCCGCCCCACCACGCCCCGCCACAACCCGCCACGCCCCGCCACGCCCCGCACAGCCCCTGCACATTACATACAGCCTCCGCTCATACCGTGCAGGCAGCGCTGCGGAGAGCGGCGCGGCGGTCGGCCGGACTACCAACCGCTTTGCGGCGAGGTTCCACATGCACTCCTGCGAATCCAGGCGCGGCCGCCAAAGTTCTATACACGCTTTAAAAATAACTAGTTTTGCTGTTCTATAGCTTCCTTTTCTCCCTATCGAGAGTTAAAGCTATAGCTGACACCTTAAAATCATCCATGAATATTTATGTTTAGTGTAATTATTTTATCTGGGATTGGAATTTCTGTACGGTTTGGAATTGAAACGGCAACTTACCGGATGAAGGCGTATCCTTTATCCTTGAACACCCTGATCTCCTGGATGTTGCCGAAGGGCGCGAAGGTCTTGGTCATGAGCTCCTCCGAGAGGCCGGCAGCGAGGCCGCCGCAGTAGACGGTGCAGTTGGTGGGGCTGGACTGGTTGTACACCTCGTCAAAGGTCAGCGGCTTGGTGTTGGCTGCAACAAGGAGGGAGGGAGACGCGGCTATCAGCAAATGATCGGAACGACAGAGAGTCACAAAGGGACCACCTCGAAAAGGTCAAATAGTGATGTGTCGTTGGTCGGGGAATGAAACGACTTGGGTAGAGCCAGAACCAAGTTGGTTAAATCGATGAGGTCGTTAGTTCATGATCTATATCGAAATAAGACAAGCCTAGGCCTATGCATTTTTTTATGAATGCCTATACTCTTGAATAGCCAGTATATGGCACAACTCCCTGAGATGCTTATGGGAAATGCTTGGCTACCGAGGGGGAAGGAAATTTGATTAAAGTATGAAGTTATAAACTCACGGCAATTTTAATGCAAACAGCTCATGTGCACGTCGTATTAATTTACCAAGCGATGAGATACGAAGGAATTCTGAGTGCTTTTACATTGAGCCCCGTTACAAACTTAAAAAAGATTATATTGAAATGTCTAATTACGATTCTAACAGCACCAGTGCTGAGTGGTATTAAAGTTTTAAAATGTTCAAGTTGTCTACTTTAAAACAGGTATCGAAATATAAATGTTACAAACTTGTAATAAAAGTTGCATTAAAAAATTATAAAAATAGTCAATACATTTTTGTATACCAAAATGTCTACAAAATGGATAAACATGCATGTACCATCTTTTAGACGTAAATACTAATGGTTAAACTTATCATATACTCTAACTCTTGTCGCGAGATCTGACAATTATATAAAGCACTGTACAGAAAGGGAAAATCAAGTTTTTACAATAGTTTTATGGAGGGTCCTGTTACCCTTGTTTAGTTATACCACTCTGAATTTACTGTTTAGTTAGAGGTTTGTATTAACTTATGGGCCAGTGTGAGATTTAACGAGACAACGCGTGTGACTGAATTAGAAGGGACGTAATTATCGAAGCTTTGTGTTGGCAGCGGGGGCTACATCGGTGGTGCCTCCCCCAGTACCTGCGCCGCAAGAAAAAAAGAGGAGAAAGAAAATGTTAAATGTCAAGCAGCTCAATTAAGACAAAACTAAACTAAGCGTAAAGTTAAAATTTGCAATTATATATTAGAGAGACAAAAAAAGTATGGAGAGAGAAAAATGTGTAGGTAAGAAAAAATGAAACAAAAATCAAAATTATAAAGGGGAAAGGATACAGACGATATTCTTTTTCACTTACGAATAGTACCCTTTGGCAAATAATTGGACGATTTATGGGATCTGCAAATAAAGGCCGGAATAAACGAAAATTAAAAACAGTGCAGGTGAAAGAGAGAGAGAGAAATGTAACAAAATAAGCGACGTTTGTTTTTTTTAAAAAAATATCTGACTTGTTTGATTTCTCGCGTACGGTGTGGAAAAAAACATGTACATAAGTTGGAGAAATCATAAGAAATAATATCACCAGAGGAGGTGGGCGCACACAGTAACAAGGGCACACACACACACACACACACACACACACACACGCACGAACATATGCGGTAAGAAGCAGGGCCGATGTAATCGCGTCCTGACTGACCACACAACAGTCGATGCGAAGGGGGAAAAGTTGTTGTTTGTTGGTGCGTGCAGCGCACAGGCGGCCCCGCCTAACGCCACATTGACACGGCAACCGAACCGACCCGCCCGACCCGAGGGGCGGGCGACGTCAGGCCGACGTCAGCCTGTGTCAACCGCTCGGATGCTATCGGCGGTCGGCCCTTCCCGCTCACGGGCCCAACACATATGGGCGGCCAATTTCGGGCAAACCAACTCCGCTTTGACTCTTCACACTAAATCCAAAAGGGGACAGTTCCGTGTCTCAGACTGCTTGCTGCATTGAGACGAAATTGTCAAATTTTCTTAGCCTTAGCAAGAGGTGTGCTTACAAACGTAACATTTACAGATATGAAAAAAAAAATGCGAAACGCCGCTTCGTTCGAAAGTAGCTACAAAAAGTAATTCGACAGCTCACAGGCTCCCCAAAAAGTGTGCAACCACAAAAAAATATTCCCCCTCCCCCCCCCTACTTTTCTTTTGAAAAGAGGACCACATTATCATATCTAGTTAAACGCGCGCAACGTTCAGTTGTAGAGAAAAAAAACCCACACAAAACACACATAGTTTTGAATTTTACTGTAGTGACCTTTGACGTCGTACAACTCGCCGCTATACCCCTCCCTGCCGGGCTCCGAGGTGCAGAG
>NW_026267312.1:284743-285441 GCF_000697945.3 Frankliniella occidentalis | reverse complement strand
GGGGGGGGGTAGGACGCCACTGGAAATTAGATTTCAAAGCCAGAGGGCAAGAAGTTTGTCCGGCGGACGGAATTGAGGACACCTGGGGCAGCTCGTCGTCGTCGGCGCTGCAGATGCAGCGGTGCTCGGACTGCTGGCGCGCGTCCCACGGACACAGCAAAAGCACACCGTCACCAAAACAATTAATTCGGTGATATCTCCACGTCTGCTGCATCGGAGACTTTTTGATCTTCGGTGTCAAAATAATCGACAAGCCGTAAAAACAATTTCGATCGTGAAAGTTTTGGAAATGGAGGGCCCCTTTAGTGAATAAAGTTGAAAATAATAGTTGAGGATTTCCATGATTGCGTTGAAGTCGTTTTCACATTCATTTTATTTATTTTGGGGTTCGATCCGTTTAACGATTATGTACGTTCAACGCAGCAGAAGCAGAGGGAACCGTTGCTCCGAGAGAAACGAACACAAAGCCGTTTCAGCGTAAACTAACGACCGAATGTATGCGCCACTCCACTCCACGACCCTGCTTCTGCTTGCTGCCATGATGGAAAGCCTTCCGTGCCTGAAAACAGTACTGGCAGGAGGGGGGGGGGGGCTGTATATGGGGCTAAAACACGCGTAAAACTATCGAAGTTCGGACTCGATAGCTGCGCACGATTAATTTGTAGTTCCGGGGCACACGGACGGTGGGGTGGAGCGGG
>NW_026267312.1:282890-284405 GCF_000697945.3 Frankliniella occidentalis | reverse complement strand
GCCGCATGATTAATTTCCATACTACCTCATCACTAATGTCATTTGTGCTTGTATTCATTTCTTTTAATTTTTAAAATCTATTTCAGACACATTATTGTTTCAAAGACAGATGGGTGCACAAAAAGTTAATGGAGAGGAAGCGATTTCTTGAGGATTGTGCACCTCCCGGCACACAGTGGTCGGAAAGGCTTGATTAGCCCGCCAAAATAGAAGGAGTGCTAGTATCAACGTTAAAACTCGTGTACGGAGGTTTTGAGTACCGCTGATACCGAATCTAACGGTATTTTTTGCGAGGGGGCATCCGTAAATTAGTTAACACATATTGTCAAGGCTTAAGGCCGGTCCCCCAAGCGTAAAAACTCGTGTACGGGGGCTTTGGGTACTGCTGATGCCGTTTCAAACGGTGTTACCCTGATTTTTCCGGTTTTATCCGATTTCCGACGATTTCCGACGAATTTCACCCATTTTCGACAATTCTCTCCAATATTCGGAGAAAATAGGGAAAAATCGAGAAAATGTAGATAAATGCGTTTGAATTTGGAAAAATAGCGAAAGCGTATGATTATTTGTCATTTGAGCACAATCGGACAAGGTTTGGCTGAGATGTTATGGATTTCTCTCGCATCAGCGCGCGCTGAATGTAGGGTTTGGATCATGTTTGTCTCCCATTTGTACCCAAAGTGGCAAAAAGTGGCAGGTAAACTCTGTTGTACTTTGTTACTAGTACCCAAAGGAACAATTTAACGCTGGTATCCGGTTGACACATCGCGACACAAAGTTTTGCGGTCCTATCAAAAGTGCACAAAAGTACAATAAATAATGATTTGGAAATATTGACTGTTAGGACAAAGTAGGTTAGTTGGGATGGACGAAAAACACTGAGAAAGTATGCTCCTATCATGAAGAATCAGACGCAAGCGACAGAGTCCACCCACGGCCTCCACTGGGGACCCCAGCGTCTTTAATAATTGGATATGACAAATCTGGGTAAAGCTCAAAGAGAGAGACGGTCATGTTTGTCGGGCCATATCTCCGGAACCGTTCGGCCAATTTTGGAAATATTTCGCGCCAGAGTTAGTGAATCATTGCTTATTCGACGAGACAAGTCGGGACTTCGCTGGCCCAACTTGACTTAAACGAATTTTGGCGGGCTAATCGGGCCTTTCCGACCACTGTGCGGCACCAAGAAGAGTAAGAAGAAGAAGAAGAAGACTGACGTTGATCAGGGGACGTCGAAGACTTCCACAAGCATGAAGGACTACTTTCTGTTTCTTGTGGACAATTGCTTCCATAAGTATGAGCTGGCCACTCACTCCCTGACAGGGACGGAGTGCCCTAGAGTGGCCAGTTCTGATCCGATGTGGAGGGTCCAAGCTAAGGCAAAGCCTCAGCTGGACCAAGACGTTCTGAAGGCTATGATGGGTAAATAAAATACCACAATTCACTGAGTATATACGCTCACAAAATTCTTCAATCCTAACGTACATAACTGTTTTTTTCAGATCATGTCGCAGA
>NW_026267312.1:281575-282014 GCF_000697945.3 Frankliniella occidentalis | reverse complement strand
CCGTTTGATTCATGACAGCGAGCTCCGGAGCCAGGGGCTATCGGCCGTCGCACATAAAGGCGGAAAATATATGCCGCCCCCCCATCCCCTCCAACCATAGTCCCGTCCAGGTTGGATGGGGCGCTCACAAAGCCAACCGCGACACACTCTCACACACACACACGCACACACACAGAGCCACAGAGTATACTGTACAGCGAATGCAGTCCGCTCCAATAATTATAATCCGTCACACATGATGGCAGCGGCGCACTTCGTTGGTTTGCTCGCTCACAGGGATTTTCCGAGGGGTCGCCGACTCGTATAATCACCAGAGGAGGTGGGCGCACACAGTAACAAGGGCACACACACACACACACACACACACACACACACACGCACGAACATATGCGGTAAGAAGCAGGGCCGATGTAATCGCGTCCTGACTGACCACACAACA
>NW_026267312.1:277370-280990 GCF_000697945.3 Frankliniella occidentalis | reverse complement strand
TCTCTCTCTCTCTCTCTCTCTCCATGGCAGTGATTTCATTTGGCTGGCCGTTATCACACCGTGCAGCTCGCTTTTGCCTCTCTGCCCTCCAGCGTCGTTCCTTCTCATCCCCCGTGCGGGGCGGGCGCTCCCTGGCTGGCACGCCCGGCTATTCCACCATGCCCCGCCCCGCCACGCCCGGCCGACCGGCAGCTTTGTTTATTTCCTCGGTACCGTCCTCCCTCCCCCCACCCCCCACACACACTGCTCTCACTGCAGCGTTATCTCGACACGCCGAAGATTTGTTTTACGAGCATCACACCTGTAGCGAGGCGGGCGCACTATCTGCTGCAGCGACCCTGTACCTGTGTGTGTTTGTGTGTGTACGCGCTCGTCGTGTGTGTACCTGTGTGTGTGTGTCTCTGTGTGTGAGCGCGCGCGTGCGTGTGAGCGGGAGCGCGCATAAGCAGCCCTCGTGTGTGTGTGTGTGTGTGTGTGTGAATGTGCGAGGGAAGCGCCGCCGCGGAAGGCCAGAGCAGTACACATACAACCCCCTGCGCACCGGCCATGTGCCCATCAGAAGGGAAGGAGAGGAGGCCCCCCATCCCACCCCACACACACTGTGAAAATATGGTATACATCTTTGTAATTCATTTACTATGTGCACTGTTATTCAAATACTGTGACGTCACATTCTACATACATTGTGTCACATTATTAAGAATATCAGTGTCGCATTCGTCATCACGTAGGTACGCCCATTATGCGCAGGAGCATGTGAGGGCTGATCGGTGGGGGTACGTTACGTTCCAAAGAATGTGACATATTCTGAAGAATGTGACATATTTCGCATTATAGAATGTGAATAACAGTGTGTTTATGTTTATTTTTTCTTTTGCGATATTATGGGGTCTAAGGAGAGAGAGTGTACGTCGAAGAGTTATTACAAGTAGTTTTGTAGTAGTTTTTATAATTGAAGACTTTTATTTTGTAACTTAACAACGTTTCTCGTAGAGGTACGCGAGTGTGTGTGTATCTATTTATATATATATGAAACATTTTTCCGTAAAACCTACAGTCTCCACAGTGCGCGATGTTGTTGTTGTTGTTGTTGTTACGTAACAATGTGGGTTACGCGAGCAGTGTGTTGGGTCCAAAGAGAACCGCCATCGGGCATAGACCTGCACCCCCCAAACACAGAGTGAGCCTAGCAGCCGGCAATAGCAGCCATTGACTGTCCGTCCGGCTTGCTCGGACATTGTCACCACAAATGAGCAAAACTTTGCAGTTGCAGTGATTGGCAAATAAAAGCAATGAGAATGTCCCGTAGTGTGCAAAGCGTGCGGAAATGCTTTCGTGTAGGGAATCAAAATCCGAAAAGCCCACATTATTCAATGTGGTCTAAAAAGGCTTCACGTGCGCATACCGGGCCTAAAATAACAATTCCGTCGAATTCCGTTGTGTAAAGATCTGATCGCTGAAATTGTAGAAATTGCCTTGCTCGGTGAACATAGGCGATACATTTAACTTAGGACAGACATAGACGGCACGAGTACTGGCTATGGAATTACAAGTGTCAGGGGGACAAAGTAATTGCCCCTCAACTCACAAAATACACTCCCCTTCTCGAATGTCAAAATCCTCATACAAGCACCTGCCTTTTTTTGAAAAGGGGTAAAAGGCTGATGATTGATCCAGAAATCTGAGTAGTTTGTTGTTGGGTTCACTATTTAAGTAATAATTAGCAGGATGACATTCCTTCGATTTGTTCCGCCTTTGCCCCGCGCCGCCAACCTCCGGTCGGGCCCCCGTGCCCCGCCCCCGACCCGGACCTTTTTTTGTGCGTAAGGACTAGCCCCCCGCCCCCTCCCCCTCGCCTGTGTGCACGACCAAGGCTGGAGGGGAAGTGCGGTGGGCTCGTGTGTGAGGCTGGGCACTTCCCCTCCAGCCATGGTGTGCACGACAAAATCACGGCACGAACAGACACCACGACCTCCGCTTAAGGCTTCGCGTTTTGCGCTTTAGCGCACGCGAAGCCTAATAATGAGTAGAATTTAAAAGAAACAGAGTCTGAAGTTATTGATAGCAATTTGTGGGACAAGTGACAAGGGAAGTACAGTTTTTATTTTATACTTGCAATTTAGAAGTACAGCGACAATTTCTGCAACAGCGGCTGCAGTCCTTTCTTTTACAGGGTGCTGTGCTAACGACTGCCCCGCTGTTTGGTTCTGTTGTTTTTCCGTTCCGTAAATGTTGATGTTCACTGTTAAAAATATTTCATTACATTTTCATTACATGTTGTGAAGCTATTTTCATTCGATTTTCGTAATAATATTTAATAACTTTTTCATTACGTATCGTTAAATTTCATTACATTCTAATGAAGTTTCACAATACGTAATGAAAAAGTTATGAAATATCATTACGAAAATCTAATGAAAATAGCTTCACAACATTATAATGAAAATGTAATGAAATATTTTTAACAGTGTTTGGGTGGATGTATGTAGGATGTAAATGCCTGGGGTGTGCCTCCAACGGGCGGGAGTGTTTTTCAAAGAGAAGTGTTTTTAGGGGGCAAAGAGCTAGGAGGGGGCGCTGCTGTGAAATAGAAGCAAAATCATGTAAGAGGCCCGCAGGGCTGACGAAATTGTGAGTAATGGGAGCAGGTGTCTCACATTTCGTGCATCTCCCCCATCAGGCTGCAAATGACCCACTCCTCCCCTTACCCCGCTTAGCATTCCCCCTGCTCCCCTTCTCTCTCTCTCTCTCTCTCTCTCTCTCTCTCTCTCTCTCTCTCTCTCTCTCTGGCTCCCCGCAGCGCCCCGACCGCCCCGCCCGCCATTTTGCGTGCTCGCGCCCCCTTTCACCTTTCACCGTCCGAGAGTTTTAACAGCGAGAAATCATGAATTCATGACAAAATACCTCCTATGCGTGACTCTGAGCTGGCATCACGCATGTGATTCATATCAGTCCTCCCTCCCCCCTACCAGGGACCAGGGGGTCGTTCTCTTTCTCTCTCTCTGTCGCTCCATCCGTTCTCGTTTATTAAAAAGGCTAAGGGGAGAAAGCAACCATCGGAGAACACAAGCTCTTTTCTTCATCGGAAAAAAATAAATATCATAAAATAATGCAGGAAACCAGCCCACAAGAAGTTAAGAAAGTAATCATTGATAACGCAAGAGTGCAGGCGAGAGGCCGAAAGGCGCTCACTGGGACGGAAGAGACGAGAAACTGGCAAAACTTCTCCCCTAACACACACTCACACACACTCTTTCTCTCTCTCACACACACACTTACTTGCATGCACTCACATTCTCACATACGGCCGATGATAGACTAGTCGGTTTTCGTCCTGTGTCTAGGCCGCATCTCTCTTTAAGTTTGATGAGAAAAGTTAAACAAAAGTTGCCGTCCGCGCGGGAACGCCGCCGCCGACAGCACCAGCCGAGCGGCGGCGGCGGCGGCAGCGGAAGAAGCGGCGGCGCAACACCACCGCAGCAGCAGCAGGACAACAGAGTGAAATAGTTATGCAGCGGGATGGTCTGAAATTGCAGCAGCCGACACGAGGGACCAAACAATTTATAATATACGGTGGCGAGAGCTTGGAATGGTGTTGCGAGAGAGAGAGAGAGAGAGGG
>NW_026267312.1:275235-276925 GCF_000697945.3 Frankliniella occidentalis | reverse complement strand
GTTGGGAGACCCGTGCGGCTGCCTGCGGGCAGCGGACCAGAGAGGGGGCTGGTGGGCGGTGCTGGTATGTGCTGTTCCCCGGGCCGGCCCCAGGATGGCCCATGACGCCCATGGGATGGAAGTTATTTCGGAAATGATGTTGAGTGTTACACTGCGGTTACAGTGCCGGGGGCCTGCCTGGCCAGCCGAGCGCGCGCTCTCCCTCCTGTTCGCCTGTCTGTCTGTTTCAGCCAATTTCCTACTACTACTACTACTGCCTCGGTGCAGACCGGCATAGCGACCATATGATTAGTTTGTACTCCTGCCGCGTGTCTGCAGCCAGGCGGGCAAAAGCCCTTCTCGAAAAGTTATTTCCTGTCTTTCAGGGCGACCCGAAAGCGGCGCCCAGCCAGGCAGAGTGACTGTGCCGGAGTGTGCGCACTCTGTATGGGGTTGGCACGCCAGCAAACCGACCCGGCGCCTCACCACATACCACTCACAAACGGAAAACCTTTCACCCAATCACCAACAACGCCTTTCTCGTTTAGAAAGGACTTCCAATATGGCAAGCTAGCGTGTTTAGTTTCACGGGAAAGTTTGACTTTGATGACTCTGGTCGTACCGACAAACTATACGTCAAAGTGGGGACGGTCTCACACACGCCGAATATGTCCCACCCTGCTGGAAAATATTCGTAAGGATTTCGCTGGAAAACTATCCATGACAAAGCGTCGTAAAGCTATACAAATTCAAATTAAAGTCGATCTCTCTACCTGCTCGCTCTTCGGTAGCTTCAACAAACGCCTTTTTTTTTTTAACCCCACTTCATTTTCGTTGCTATTTTGGCAGAGTAATTTATGTTTGGGTAGGGAGTCGTAGGGAAAAGAGAGAGCGAGGAGGGGGAGGGCGAGGAATAGACTTGCACGCGATGCGGAGCACTCAACAAGTCAGGCAGAGCAGCGCCACTCCACCCCGCAATACACTGCCGGAGAAACGGCGCGAGCGGCTCTAGGTTTTTTAATTATAACAACGCAACACAGTGGCCGCCGGCAGCCGCATCTCTTAACGTTAATTTCTCTGGCTAAGAGAGTGTTTTCCTTTTTTTTTTTTGGCTTTCCTTTAATTCATGAAAAAAAATCAACAGGGGGGTGCGAAAAGGAGGAAAGAGAGTAGCGTGAGAGCAAAACAAAAACAGAAAGGAGAAACTGTTTCTGAGCCGCAGTGTGAGGTCCGTTTGCGGGCGAGGGTGTTGAAGTGCATGGGGCGCACGTGGGTTGCCTTTTTTACAGTATTTACAGTTTTATTTTTTTACAGTGCCACAGCTGTGGCTGTATTTCAAAATGTACACACCAGGGGTAAAGGGGAGAGGGCTGACATCCAAAAAACGTTTTCGTCCGCTTGTATAGAGGAAGCAGCCTTCCGCGCACACCTCACCAGGGAGACACGGATTTTTCTTCACGCCTTTCTTTTTGATTAATTCCCCATTTTTCCGTGTCCCTTTCATGTTTTCCCGCCCTGGGCCGCGCTCAGCTCGCCTCAGAATCAGCAGACGTGTAATTCTGCTAATCATGTTGTTCTTCAGCAAATTAGATGTGGAGGAGAGGCGGCGACGGTAGGGTGACACAGGAGTTAGAGAGAGGGAGGGAGAGAGGGAGGGAGAGAGGGAGAGAGGGAGAGAGAGAGAGAGAGAGAGAGAGAGAGAGAGAGAGAG
>NW_026267312.1:273337-274900 GCF_000697945.3 Frankliniella occidentalis | reverse complement strand
GAGAGAGAGAGAGAGAGAGAGAGAGAGAGAGAGAGAGAGAGAGAGACTGCAGGAGGTTCGTCGCAGGGGAGTCATGTGTCCCAGACTAATACGTCACGATGCGGGCTACGCGATCTACGACGAGCTAAATTATTCCCTCCCCATGATGAAATACGGCTGGCGGCGTTGGCCTTTGGCTCGCCTTTGGAGCGCCTTTGCCTGGCGATGCCTGGACGGGGGCGGCGCGCTGCGAGAGGCAGGCACACCCCTCCGCGGCGCGACGTGCGACAAGCAGATCGGGTAGCCATTAGCGAGCGGCTCCCGTCCGAGCTGCTGCTGCTGCTGCTGCTTCTGGGGGTTTGTATGGCGGCAAACTGATCGGGAATCAAGGCACCCCCTGATGTCACTTTTCCAAGGCACAAGATACTAGACGAAAAAGATAAATATATATATTTTTAAAAGTGATGTAAATTCGTTGAAACATGTGATCCTGTGCGTGAGAGGACCCCCTTCTCTAGACCAAACGGTTTTCGTGAAACAACAGACAGAGAGAAAGAGACAGAAAGAGAAAGAGAAAGAGAGAGAAAGAGAGAGAGAGAGAGAGAGAGAGAGAGAGAGAGAGAGAGAGAGAGAGAGAGAGCTTTCCCGCTGGGCTGTGGCTGCTGCTGTTTCGCGGCGAGCAGGGCCTTTCCACGACGTCCTGGCGTCGCGTGGCTCGAGTTACGCGTTAGGGAAAGGCCGTGGTGAGTGGTGAGCAGCGGGGAGCAGTGGAGACGGAGAGCCCCCCCCCCCCCCTCTGCTCCGTGCACACTTAAACTAGACGCGGGAGCGAAACAGAAGGAAGCAGCAAGAGGAGCTGCAAACGGACGCGGCTGGACTAAGGAGCGGTCTCCGTGTGAGGCGAAAAGGCGCGCGCGCGCGCGAGAGAGAGAGAGAGAGACGACCCTCGCGTTTCATGTTCAATTTTTTCGCGCTGTCTTGGTGGGTTACATTGCCTAGAGTTCTAAACTGGTTTCAATAAGTAACCTTCAGCGGTCAGATCGTATATACGGAACGATCTCCTTGTCTAACCTTCCTTTCCGCTCTTTCTCTCTCTCAGACACACACATTCTCTCACTCTTTCCTCGGTAGCCTTCCTTTTCACACACTCCGAGCTCTGATTGTGAGAAAAGAGATGGCGGGCCATATCCTAGCCTCAGCCCCCCGCACCACACCCTCCCTCCTGCTCCCCAGCACGCTAAAACCCCTTTCTCTGGGGGAACCACGCCCCGACAAAAGCCCATGCAGAGAGAGAGAGAGAGAGAGAGAGAGAGAGAGAGAGAGAGAGAGAGAGGAGGGGAGAGGAGGGGAGGGGGAAAGGGGAAAGGGAGAGAATAAAATAAAAGCGGAAAGCCCGGCTGGGCCCTTGTCCTTCGCACGAACCCCCGATCCGTAGCCCAGCGCTACCCCGCCCCGGCCAGCCCCGCCTCGCCTCACCGCAGGGCGGTGTTGGTCCTACTCTCCTCACCTCGGCCGCTTTGAGTTGCAGCTCCTGCGCACGCCCCCTTTGCCGCTCCTGGATGGGCGGGGCGGGGCGTAGCGGGG
>NW_026267312.1:269226-272982 GCF_000697945.3 Frankliniella occidentalis | reverse complement strand
GGCGAGGTGGGGCGGGGTTGGGCGCGGTGCGGCACAATGTGCCATACTAATTCGTCCTCGTCAGCGCGCAAGGGTCCCCAAGGTGGAGGGCGCAGCCAACGCTCTGCTGGCCCCGACGTGGCGGGGCGTGGCGGGGCGTGGCGGGGCGTGGCGGGGCGTGGCGGGGCGTGGCGGGGCGTGCCGGAACGGGGCCCATGGCGTGCGCGGACGGGGCGGCCTAATTTGTCCAAGGTTGGCAGCTATTTCGCACCCCCGGGCCAGAGAGCGGACTGCATGCGGCGCCCGAGGGGCGAGGGGGAGGGGAGGGGGAGGGGAGTGACTGAGCGGGAGAGGGAGAGACCAACTCCCTCCCCCCTCTCCCTCGAGCCGAGCGGATCCATAGACAACAGACTTCTCGCGCAGAGCAAGTAGCACACGAAAAGAAAAATGCAGTAGCAGTAGGCAAGAGAGTGACAGAGAGAGGAGAGAGAGTGGGAGTGAGGGAGGGGTGGGGAGAGGATGTAAGGATGAGGGAGCTAGAAAGAGTGAGAGAAGAGGTCGGACGCCTACAGGGGCCCTCTTACTGGAGAGCCTGCCGAGAGCAAACAGTCTTTGTGCAGAGAAGAGAATCTCACCGCTCTCTCTCTCTCTCTCTCTCTCTCTTTCTCTCTGCCCGCGCGACGGGCACACCACACACACCCGCACTGCACGGTGTTTACAACTTTCCCACGACACTTGTGGTTCATTAAGGCCCCCCTGCAACCTGCCCCCGTCCCTCGTCCTTTCCCTGCAGGTAGTAATTACAGTCAGTTTTTGCAGGAGGCGTTCCCTTTGCTTCTCCTTTCCTCTGCACAAGGTGGCTGCTTGTCGGCGGCGGGGTACCAAGGCTCGCTTGCAGTTTAAGCTGTTCGCTGATGAATATTTCTTTTCGAGGGGGATTTCCCGGGCTTTCACAGACTTGTATTTTTCATTTTAACAGGTGGGGAACTCCGTTCAAATTAAGAACACTTTTCTTTAGAAGCGAATGATCGCACCGCAATAACAGTGGTTTCCTGCAAAGTAATGAGAAGAAATTCTCTTGCAGACACCACAGTACGTTGGTTCCGCTTTCATTGTAAGTTATGAAGCACTGCTTTGTAGACTTTTAACAAGTGCACACCACACCGGCCACGGGAAGCACCCCGATGCATTGCTCTCTCTCTCTCTCTCTCTCTCTCTCTCTCTCTCTCTCTCTCTCTCCACTTTTTTTCTAAATCTTTATTCCGTAACGAAGAGTGTCCGCATTGTGTTCCAGGCCGTTAAGCTGCTGGGTCAGCGCATCGGACGGCGCGAGTAGCAGGCGTCGAGCCAAGAGGCCCTTTTGAATCTAAAGGCAAAGAAAAGGAGAGGAAAGATCTAAACTAAACATCGAAACTGAGTTACGACGCGAGAGACTCGTTACGGGAAACTTGCAAGGCAACCAAAACCTTTTCACCCCTCTTTCCTTTCCCGGCAGTTTTTAAAACAATATTTACGTTCCTTTACTGCCTCACTTGGCTACTTCCTCGTTGCTTCCCGGACCGAAACTTACTCCGCCCAATCAGAGCGTTAGTTGCATCAAACGCGCCGACATGAACAAGCTTCTTGAAAGAAAAACAAATACTAATTAACATCCCACCTGTACCCAGTCCTAAAATCCCATGGTGCTTTCCATGACCCATGGGTTGTCATGGAACGTCATGGAACAAAGGAGAACTTTCCATGTATTTTTTGCCGCTTTTCCATGAGTGTTTTTCCATGGGCATGTATTAAAACTCCATGGTGTAGGTCTCCATGCAATAATACTAAGCCCATAGACAACTTTACCATGGTAAAGCAAAGAGCAGAGTCTGTTGCCTACGTCAAAGTCAGTCTTACAGATGATTACGAAGCATGTTTTCGGGGGATCAGAACTGAGGCGGAGCCGAATCCGCTGTCTGTTTCAACGTAGCTACGGCCGTTTACGAGATAGCAGAAAAAAGTGCTCAGATTTGTATGAGATCAAAATGGCCATACTAAAATTCGACCGAGGTGCTAGCCACCAAATTTTGGACCGATATTCAATTAAACACAGATTTTACAGCTTTCTCAACTTTCATGGGAATTTGTTTTTCCATGGAGTTGAGACCAACACCATGACGAAAGACACACCATGATAGCATATGCACTATTTCCATGATACGTCAAATGGAAAGTTAGTTCCAACTCCATGGGGACATAAATTTCCATGGAGGGCCAAGCCGCTTCCTCATGGGAAAGAGGCTCGACATGGAAAGTGAGCAGCCGCACATGGAAAACGGTCCTTCTGCCATGGAATAGTGTTCATGGAATTCCATGTAGCGCATGGGATTTTAGGACTGGGACTTGTGACAGTCTGCGTTCTGGATTTTTGTGCTCATAGATTTAAATGTAGTCCAAGTAGTCACGTACGCTGTAATTTCGGGTAGCTCACACTATTCAACTTAGAATATCAATTTTACAGTTGTGAATCGACCAATTTAATTTTGCCTATTAAATAAAATACTTTTTTTCCAGTGTAATTCGGGACCCTTTATAATTTATAGTTTAGGCTTATTCATGACACTTTACAGTGGAGTTCATGACACCTACGTCGTGCCTGGAGAGCGCCCGGCCCAGGTCACGCTAGTGCAGGCTCCTGTCCACAAAGAAGGTATGGGATTGATTTGGAGAGCCAGACTAAAGGCGGACCAGTTGGAGGTGCAGCACGACGGCCCGCCCGATGCGGGAGGTGAAGCGCTGCGGGGAAACGCCCAGCCGGATAGGCAACGCGCGGGCAGCATTGTGGACGGATTGCCTACCCTGCGGTCCTCAGGCGCTCCTACGGGGCATGCACTGCGCAGCAAAGCAGCACGGTTGGCTCGAGGCAACGTACCGACGTGTACCGTCACGTTTCTTCATCATATCTATGAACTATGATCTACTTTATCTGCTGTCTCTGTAAATTATCATGGTGTTGACAGAGAGAGAGGGAGCGAGAGACAGAGCGAGAGCGAGTGAGAGAGCGAGAGAGGGAGCGAGAGAGGGAGCGAGAGAGGGAGCGAGAGAGGGAGCGAGAGAGGGAGCGAGAGAGGGAGCGAGAGAGGGAGCGAGAGAGAGAGCTCGAGAGAGCGAGAGCTAGTGAAAGTCTGCTCAATAATACACCCCAACGCGGAAATGCCCTCTGGCGGCGGGGGCGGGGGCGGCGGGGCGGGCAGATATCTCGCCGACGCCTCTGCAGACAGAGTGACCTTCACATCTGTGGGGGAGGCCCTGCTCCCCGTCAGAGGAGCGACACGGCGTCGGCGTCAGCGTCAGCCGGCGGCCCACTGCCGGAGGAGTGTACATTAATTAAGCGCAAGCGTGTGTTGTAAGGGGCCAGAGAGAGAGAGAGAGAGAGAGAGAGAGAGAGAGAGAGAGAGAGAGAGAGAGAAACGGAGACGTAGACAGAGTGCGGAGGGCAGGGGGCCAACGCGTCACTGCACTGCACGAAAATGGCCTTTCGCCGGGACCGGGACCTGCTGAGCGCCCCGCTTGCCCCTCAACTCCTTCATCGACTTGCCCTTGGAGCTGGGCCGCCGCTCCCACCGCCGATCCGGATCTGGGCCAGATCTGTCCCTGGCTGACCGGTGGGGTGGCGGGGGAGGCATCCGCCGATACGTACGTTACCATAAACTAAATATGCTGGTCACCCGCCGCCCGGCTCGGCGCTACACGAACTGTGTGTGCGTCGGGCGCAGGCCGCGGGGGGTGGGGAAGGGG
>NW_026267312.1:267313-269111 GCF_000697945.3 Frankliniella occidentalis | reverse complement strand
GAGGGCGGCGGAGGGGATGTTGGACATTGACTTGCAGATGAGCTCACGGGCTACGCGGATACACCGCCCCAACGCCCCCGCCTCCCTCCCCTCCGTTCCACTACCGTCCGCAGTTTGTTTCTGTTTCCATATTTCTGGCCGTGCTGAGTATGTAGTCCACCAGGGCCTTGGTGGTGGAGAGAGGCGGTGGCGGCGGTTGGCGGGGACAGGACAAGGAGGGCCTCGGTGTCTCGGCGGCCCGGCTGAGCGCCGCTACTGTGCCCCCCCCCCCCTCTCTCTCTCTCCTCACAAGCACAGCCGCCGCCACCAGCAGCGGCACTGTACGGCCAGACACACACTTCCACTGCGGGTTTCCCCCCTTCCGCCGGAACAAATGAAACTTTCACTACCTCTCCTCCCTTCCCCTTCATCCCCTCTGCAGTATTGCCCCCTACCCCCACACTCTTCTCTCCCTCTTTCTCTCTCTCCCCCCCCCTCTCTCTCTCTCCCAGGGGATTCCTTGCTCGCACCGGAGACCCACCGCCACAACGCGACACAACAGAGGCGCCGGGGGATAAAGACAAAACACCGACACGCACACACAAACACACACACGCGCGCGCGCGCAACCACACTCACACACACACGAGCGGTAGTAAGCGATTTCTAATTCAATTTTAAAATTCCCCTCGCCGCTCACGCACTGCAGCTGCGGACTACTGCTGGTCCTCCGCGGCTCATCTGTCCAGCGCGCCGCTGGAGGCTCCAGGGCTGCCTGCCGCCTGGCAGAGGGCCAGGTGGATGTATACCTGTTGCCGGCTCGTCAGGCCCGGGGGCTACCCGCACGCACACATACGCACACAAGGGACGAGGATGTAAATAGGGAATTTGTGAACCAAGCGGACAGGCTCCGCACAGCCTCCAGCGAAGACTCCTCGTGCGGAGGCCTCGAGGCAGCAGAGCGTCCGATATATTGGCCCCCATCAGTCATATTATTTCCTGTGACCCTCGCACACGCCTTTACCACCCACCCCAAATAAATACATGTTGTACCAGTTTTTATATTTTATATTTCATCGTGCTTACATGTAAGAGTTTCTACCAAATTATAAGAAGTAGCTATAATTATTTGTGGTTAAATTTCCAGTCGCGGGATAATTTATTTTGTCTGGAATGCTAGAAATGTCACAAAGTCACAAACTACCTCGGTTTTCAAGTTTTTCCTCAGTGAAACATTTCACGGTAGTAAGAATGGAAGAAAAGGGTAAAACTAGGAGGAACTTCTTTTGTTATTGAGATCCTCAGATGATTTTGAGAATATCTCAAACATTGCGGCAAATTAATTCCTACAGTTTTTGAAGAGACTTCCTCGAAACGTGAGGAACTCTCTAAAAATATAAATGAGAGTTTCCCGAACTTTTCCCGCCGTTCCTCAAAAAACGTACGTTATTTTCACCGTGTTCACCTCTTCCATCTCTGTTGACAACCATCAGCATCAGCCCCCCTGCTGACGCTCGTGCAGCTGCGTCCCAGCCAGGACACCAACTGCGCCGTCAGCCTGAACCCCCACAACTAGACCACCGCCCCGCCGGTGTAACTCGCTTCCCGTTTCACTTGATCATCGGGGTCAAACCGATCGCGCTCAAATTGGATTTCTCGAGCGGCTCAAATGAAAGTCTGAGGACGCCATTAGGTCGGCTGGCCACACAACCGGCAGCCGGGCCCAGCCCAGCCCATTTCCTGCGGTACCCCCCGTCTGCCGATTAACCAATATCCTCCTCACTCACTCTCCCGCCTCTCGTCTTTCCCCTGCCCCCCC
>NW_026267312.1:263826-267208 GCF_000697945.3 Frankliniella occidentalis | reverse complement strand
CCCCCCGCCCTCGAGGCCCCCCGGGCCAAATCCGGGGCTACCTCTCAGGTGGGAATTCGGATCAGCAGGGCTGGCGCGATGCGGCGAGGCACGCTGCAGATTGATGATCCGGAGTTGGGCTCGGCGCGGCCGGGCCGGCTCAGCCGCGCGACGGGCCGTGATCCAGCTACTGCACTGCACGGCCAGAGCTGCAGTACCCTGCCAAAGCTGCAGCTTGCGTCCAACCGCGGCCTCAATACTATACGGAGACAGTCCCCTATTTCTCTTAGGGGAGATACAAATATTGTAGGGTCCCAACAGGATCAGGATCATCACCAGAGTCCAAAAATACGGTGTGACATGTGTTACCCGCGGGGTAAAAAAAATATTACGGGGTCCTGCAGACTCTGGATAAATAATCATGATCCCATTAGATTCAATCGGTATCCTCTAGTTGTTCACGTATCATGGGTTTAGCGTAACTGCTTCTACTTGAAGATTACGGATATTCGGGAAATAAATTAGACTTCCTTTTTATCGAAGATTAAGAGGAAGGACCCCTGTTCTTAATTCCAGTTTTCGAGAAAGTCAACCCAGGGCAATCATCGAAATCTTGCTCACTGTAAAACGTAGAGTGACCTTTCTTTCCCGAATAGAGCGACGTATAGACTTCATCGCTCTGTTAGAGCGATTTTTGCAAAATGACTCAACATGAGTCTTCTTCGTAACAGAAAATGTAGCAGAAACGACTCTAAACGAGCGACGTTTGTGAAAATGACTCAAAATGAGTCTTATTCGTAACCAAAAATGTCGCGAAAAGTTACTCCAAACGAGCGATGTAATTAATATCGCTCTCCCAAGAGTCGTCAAATTGGCTTCACAATATCGCTCTATTTGCATCGTATTTGGTCACTCCTTTACTTTTAGTGCTCTCTTGGCAACCAGGCGCACACTTTTAAAACAGGCCTCCCCTTACTTATTACATGAAAGCCTAAATTACATTACAAGAAAACAAAACACGAGAAATTTTCAAATGAAATTTATATTTCACGATTACAAAAAATCATTTTAATAATTTTAAAAAGATGCCACTATTCTTGATAAAGGCCCGTTTCCCGTAAGTGAAGTTCGTTGCCCCATTCATCGTGTCGTCACGCGATAAACAAACTAAAGGGAATCGCGGAACATCAGCGCTCCCACAGGCTACATGTATTACAAAGAAAGTATATGTGAAATAAACAAACAATGTTGTGAGGCTCTCCTCTCTTCAAGAAGGCAGAAAGGCGCTGGAAGAAAAGAGAATAAAAAGAGAGACGGCAACAAGAGCGCGCGACGCCTCGTCTCCTCTAGTTGGGCCCTGTCCGCCCGTTGGCTGACGTGTGTCAGCTGCGGGAGGATGGATCGCAGTCGAAAGGGGAAGCATGGGGAAGAGGGGGGCAGGGGGGTGGGGGAGGGGATCAGACCTCTCTCCTTCTCCTCCTTTCCCCCTCTAGCTTGATCGAAGAAGGGATTCATCCGGTGATTGATATCTGCATCTCGTCCTCCGGATCAAGCCCGGCCGGATCAAGCCCGGCCGGATCAAGCCCGGCCGGATCAAGCCCGGCGGCCCCCGGAGCCGACGGCGCGCGGCTGCTCGAGGCACTCGATAATGTGCGCGGGGATCGCGTCGCCGATGACGTCGCGTCGCGGAATCTAATAACGGGGAAGAGGCGCGCGCGACGCCCTCGGGCGGGTCTCCTTCGTCAACGAGGTCACAAAATGGGAGGGATCACACGAGACGAAACGCACAAACACGTCTTTTCATTGAGCTTTTTTTCTTCTCTCTGTTTTTCTCTCGGTGCGGTTTGGCTCTGCATAAAAATAGTTAAAAGCCATATTGTAGAAAACATCGTGATGGCGCTCAACAACCACCTTACACACACTGGCGGGATTGATCATGTATTTAAACAAATACTTCAATTATTGAATTAATATTCAAACCAATATAGACTTGAAGGATAGTAGGTGCACACAATATTATATCTGGAGCAAATCGCAAGTGCGCAACCGCGTGAAATACTGCAGCAGTCAGCCAACATTATGACTTGATCCACACGCCGAAAATGGTAACGAGTAAGTAAGACGGACACGGACAGTAGGCAAATCGTACTTCCTTATACGGTAATTATAACAGTGGTATTCTTACACCTGGGTACAAATATACTAGGGTCTCAATAAAATCCGACGATAGCCCTGATATTCCTTTCTGGTAGCTTCATAATATTTGCATCTCCCCTATAAAAGTCACGTAACAGTATGGGAACGACCCCGAATCGTCCTCGTGAGCGGGTCCGCTAGGCCCAGGCCCCCGCGTGCCCCCCGGGGGAACGGCAGGGGACACGGCCTCATGTCGTTATAACGACCCTTGTTGACTGGCCGGCTCACGACGGTGGCCCCCGCCCGCCCCCGCCCACCAGAGTAACACAGTCCACCGGGGGCGGCCCGCCCTGGCCTCTGCCGAGACGGACAGGGTTGACTTGCCTTTGCCAGTACCGCCCCCGGGGGCGGCCAGGCCGCCGTTAGTGCGGTCTCTGTTAGGGAGAGTGGCTGAGGAGGGGGCGGCGGGCGGGGGCGGCTGGCGGGGGGCAGAGACCCTCAAAGGGTACTTATTCAAGGGGGGAAGGGGGATGTCACAACACCCCTCCCCCTCCCTCTTCCCGGCCCGAGGGCCGATGTGTCCGGACGCCATTTCGCGCCGATACGATCCTTTGTCTGCCATCCCTGCGCCGCCCGCCCCCTCCCCTTGAGCCCCAAGGGGCTTCTACAGGCAAATTCCCACCTCCTTGTTCCCCCACACCACCGCTGCGGGCGTGGCGGGGCGGGGCGTGGCGCGGCGGGCAGGGCAACAGGACGCCTGTGTGTTGAGAAGTGTTTGTCGGTTCACCGGCAGCAGGGCGGAGTGGGGGGAAGAAGGACCAAGGGTCCTCCTTGGGGAGGGGGAAGGGGGAAGCGAAGGACGGCCGGCAATTACCCGGCAGAATCCAACACAACACAACAGGCCCGCACCATCACCGACACAATGTTGCATTCTCGATATGGACCAAAACAAAACAAAAAATCTTCTTTGTGCCCACTGTAAAAAATATTCGCACGTGTTAATTTTCCGCAAGAAAAGTTGTCAGAGCTTAAAACATAAAAATAAATGCCCGATGCGACGTTGTTTTCATCGGCGACGCAAAGTATGATCAGCTGTCGTAAATCGTAAATGCACAACATCACTGTAAAAAATCATCTGATACTACGGGACCGTCAACGGACATTCCGTTATAGCATACTGCAGAAAAGAGATACGGAAGAACCGTTTGAGTTCGACCATGTAACTAAATTTAGGGTACGGACGTGTCCGGAAAATAATTGCCGCTTA
>NW_026267312.1:261462-263211 GCF_000697945.3 Frankliniella occidentalis | reverse complement strand
AAAAGAGATACGGAAGAACCGTTTGAGTTCGACCATGTAACTAAATTTAGGGTACGGACGTGTCCGGAAAATAATTGCCGCTTATATCCGTTAAAGGCGTGATACGGTTGCTCCGCACAAAATGAGGTACGGAACAACCCGGAACAACCGCTTTGCTTCGACCGTACAGCTAAATTTAGGGTACGGACACGTCCGGAAAATAATTGCCGCTGTCGTCCGTTGATTTTCCGTTGTTTTTTCTTGCAGTGATCGTTAACCCCTCAAAACCACCGACAACAACTATATTTCAAACTCGCAGAGATATTTTTCACAGTGTGCGGAGTGTGGCGAAGACGACGTTGCCGATGACGGCGAGGACGCCCAGGCTGCCGCAAGGCAAGGCGTGCCCATGCCAGTAACTCGATCCACTCCTCGAAAGTGTGCCGGCGCGCGTCAAACGTGCGGTGGACGTCAATTTCAGTTCCGCGCTCGCTCTAACCCGATTGGGGCAGCCGAGGAGGGGGGGGGGGGGGGGGGAAGCGGACAGGCGACCACAGCGGGGATTAACCACCCGACCACTCGGCTGCCACCATTGCCAAGGATGACATGCGAGCGGTGCGCATCTTGAGCGATACACACTTTGATACGATCTTATCCGACACAGAGAAAAAAGAAATGTTGCCTATTCTAGTACATGGTCTTAAATTTTTGAGAACAATGTCCTTCCGTTAGGAAGAATTACTTGTCAAAAGCGTAAATAGGAATTACGGTTAGAAATTGTATTTTGAATACTGAAAGCAAATCCCTAAAAACATTGTTTTTGGGTGGAGGCTATGTAAACTCTCACTAGCTTTTGTGAACCTTATCTTCTAGCTTAGACACAAAATCTGATTTAGAACGTGCCCACAAGAACACAACTAGTGAGCTATAGGTAGGACTGTCCCTTTCGAATTAGTGCGATGGGCCGTGCCCGTAAGGGCCTCATGGCAATCCAGATAGCGAGACAGAGAGAGACGGAGAGAGAGAGAGAGAGCAACCACCCGCAACTAACTTGCTCTCAGACACAGCTGCGTCTGACGCACTGCACCGTACCGTCTGACCACAGAGCAGTAGTCTGCCCGGGGGCCGAGGGTTCAAGAAGGGAGGTGGGGGCGGGTCGCGTTAGGATAGGGACGCAGGACAGTGACGAGGGTGCAAACCTGTTGAGTGAGGCCAAAGTAAGGATCGCGAGAGAGATATAAGAAGATCGCGTCCATGGACGTTAAATAAACTTGTGAAGTTTAGAACGGAGTAGAGCGAGGGGAAAGCAACAAGAAAGCGCGCTTCGAGAGCAAGTTGACATCGAAGTAAATATTCCTTCCAAACGCAAAAAAAATGGGTAACATGGTTGTCACAATTGCAAAATGAGTGTTTTTTGGTTGTCAAACTGTGGTCGTCGCATGTAATTTTGACCGTCGCGTTTTGTCACACTGAAGTGGGGTGACAGTGACAACACACGCCCTCGCGTGCTGCTGTACAGAATAAATAGAGGTCAAGTTTGAAGTTGTTCCACTCACCTTCTGTCTTTGGCGCTGGGGGCTTGCGCGTGGCCCAGTTGGTGCGGATGCTCCGGCTGCCCAGCCACTGCCCGTTCATCCCGGTGATGGCACTCTCTGCTTCCTGAAGCGCACACAAACGAAACAGTGGGGTTAAAAATGTGCCTGGTACAGTTATCGGACTTACAGAGAGAGAGAGAGAGAGAGAGAGAGAGAGAGAGAGAGAGAGAGAGAG
>NW_026267312.1:253940-257152 GCF_000697945.3 Frankliniella occidentalis | reverse complement strand
GAGAGAGAGAGAGGCGAGAGAGAGAGAGACGCGAGAGAGAGAGAGAGAGAGAGAGAGAGAGAGAGAGAGGGAGAGAGAGAGGCGAGAGAGCGTGACCCACCCCTTGTTTTCAGTTAGCGGTTCCGTTCGCGGCCGCGACGCTCAGCTCAGAGAAGCATGGCGGGGCAGTAAAAATTAACTGCGACGCCAGGAGCTTCCGCCGCGCTTCAATACCCCATTGAACCTCGTCTCGGTTCCTTTTTCCTTTAACCTGCACCCCCTACCCCTCCTACTACTTGTCTTCCTTTTTTTTCGAGGTCGACATTGACATTGTTGGTATTCGTACCGTGAAAGGAAGACAGGTCCCGCGGGAAGTAGACAATGACGGAATTTCCGCATGCAGAATCCCGATTTTTTTTTTGAAAAAATTCTGACTTTTAGGCCTATTGCTCTGGAAACTCAGGTGTGAGACAGTCTAACACCAAATGGTGTGAGGAAAAATACCTCACACCAAACGGTGTGAGGCAAACATACCTCACACCAAATGGTGTGAGACTCGTTGTGCCTCACACCAAATGGTGTTATACTTTCTCATACCAAATGGTGTGAGACACAGAGGGTCTCGCACCATTTGGTGTGAGGCACAACTAGTCTCACACCATTTGGTGTGAGGTATGTTTGCCTCACACCGTTTGGTGTGAGGTATTTTGCCTAACACCATTTGGTGTTAGACTGTCTCACACCCGAGTTTCCAGAGTGGTCAATATATTGGTTTTATAACATTTTCATAACCGTGGTTAGTAATATACTTGTCTTAGTAATCTCTGTACATCTTTAACTTTTCTTTTGGAAACAAGTCTCATGTTTGCTCTTTGACGAAAACAAAGGCGGCACATATGGTGGGCTGCGAGCAAACAATATTTTTTACGACCTAAAGTTTAGAGCTCCTACAAAATTTCTTGAGGAAAAACTGAATCTGGAAATAAACGCGAGGAATATGATTTTCCCAGCTCCCTTCACAGCCCTTCACAATTGTACCAACCAAACACACACAAACACACACAAAAGGATATCGCGAACACAACGCGCAGGGCAGCCGCCACCGCTATGGCCGCCGCGTTCACAGCGTGTTTAAATGTAAGCCGCTTATCAGTCTGGGCACGGCGTTGCAGGGCGTTGCAGGGTGTTGCAGGGCGTTGCAGTGCGTTGCAGGGCGTTGCAGGGCACTGCAGGGCGGCTAGGTGCCGCGCATAAAACACGATAGAGGGGCCAATTACGTGCAATATAACGCGGATCCAATCCCTCCTCCCCCCTCACCTCCTCCCCCCTCACCCCCTCCCCGCACCCGAAGGGCTCGGGGCCCGGGCCGTTGTGTCAAGCGCATCGAGAGAGAGGGCGATCGATTCCGTGCCGCGTCCATCTGGCGGTATAGGCAGAAGGGCGTTGCTGCTGCTGCTGCTGCAGTCCGAGGCCTCTGGCCTCTGTGCTGCCGCGAAGCCGCTGCACTAGTTTCCCCCGCACGGAAAAAAAAGGCTAGAGAGCTGAAAATTTAGCCATGACAGTTGTCTACAAAATAGAGCAACTAGCTGTCTGTGAAAGCTAATATATTAGCTCTCTTAGCTAAGAATTAGCTAGGAGAGTTAATATTCTAATCTAAGGCCGTATAAGCGAATGCATTAGCTAATTTAGCTAATCCTTTTTTTTTCCGTGCGCTGCTCTTGTGCTAAAAACCTGTCATGCACACTCCACACGCACTGTAAAAAAAAAATAGCTGTACCGCAGTTTTACGACCTACCTGCTGCTGCGCGATAGCTATACGCCGCAAGTTATCCTAATTTGTACCTTAAGCTGTCAAATTGCAATTGAGAATAGGATCCTACACACCTTCTAGTCTACAAAGCTATCTGCGCTGGCTTTGTATACAAATCACACACATGTATAGATCACACACAAGAAATGTGAGTCTTTGAAGTCAAATGACATTCAGAAACGAGAATGTCATCGTACATGAAAAAAAAAACCCGTACCGGAACGATATTTTCAACGGCGTCAATTAAGTCTACAGTCTATGTTACAACCAAATAACGTCTACAAAAATAATTAAGAGACTGACCTGTTTCTTAACAAAGGAGACAAAACCATATCCTTTTGATTTGAGCGTCTGGGGGTCCCGCACGACTCTGCAATCCCTGCGGCAAACAGGAAAATAAGGCGGTTAGCAACAAGAACAAGAACAAGAACAACAACAACAACAACAACTCCATGTTTCTCAGCCGACGGGACGATGCGCTGCCGCCGGGCACCACTAGCAGAAGAACTACCATGGCGGAGAAACTTTGCATAAAGGGCGGCGCACGGCGCCGAAGCGCAGCGGGCGAAAAGAGCGCGAAAAATGAAAACAGATGACGTGAAGGCCACGCTGGCGTTGGCCCACCAGAGGTAATCAAGTTAAGGGCCCTAGCCGCCGTCACCTTAAGCGGGACGGATTACCACTCAGCCTGTCCAGAGACAGCTTATTTACACACACTACCCCGAAAAAAAAAGAAGAAGATAAACAGTGAGAAAAGCAGTAATGGCAAATTCTCAACTGTCCCTTCCCTTCTCTTCATTCACGGACCTGCACTGCTTTATTTATTAGAAAATATCCAACAGCTCATAAAGATTCTTAAACAGGAGAGAAATACTGACAAAGGGGTTAAAGAAACAGTGGCAGTGCGAGAGTGTTAGAAAATAACAAGAGTACTAACGATGCAAAAATCTTTCTTTCAGCACCACTACACGATAATGCTAAAAAAAAACACCAACAAATAATCGCAAGGAAAGTGAAAAGAAACTGCAGTGCTTAGCGCGCTCGCGCCCTACATTTGGTGAGTGAGTGTGCAGTGCAGAGCACAGAGATGGACGGCCTAAAGCAGAGAACAATGAGGGCGTTAACAAGGCCCGGGCCCTCGTCAGGGCACTGCAGGGCAGGCGGTGCGCACAAGGAAGACCCACTTCCGGTCCCACTTCCGGTCCCACTTCCGGCTCCTCTCCCGTGCGATAGCCATAACACCGTCGCGCGAGTAAGCAAGTTTTAAAATATGTGACCAGGACAAAGTCCCCGGCTTTAACTTTATTTCGTTTGTTTTTTGTTGGGGACTTCCATCACCGCCGTTACAAGCGCGACCACCAACACCATGGCTGCCGCGACTTTCTTTTCCATTCCAACGGCAGCGGTGGGGAGCCTGGAGGGG
>NW_026267312.1:247221-253885 GCF_000697945.3 Frankliniella occidentalis | reverse complement strand
AAGGGGGGATGGGGGGAAGGGGCGCGCAGGAGGCGAGGTCAGCCCTAGCGCCGGGACCGCAGAGAGCGGGCCAGCGGGGGATAGACCACCGCAAAACTCGACATCACGCTTCCGCTTTTTCACATTTTGCGCTCGACAGCAACCGCATGCGCGCAAGACCGCAGCACAAAACACAATTAAGGACCCGTTTTGCCCGCCTATATACTTTCAAAGCCATCAACGTATGCCCAGACATTACGCGCATTAAGTGCGGAATTCTTGTCGGCGAGAGCAAAAGAGCCAGAGGGACAGAGCGCGAAATTTTGGAATTGGTTTAACACAACGTTACAAAACTCGAGACTGCACAAACAGGCTGTCCAGCTCTGCACGCCATGCTGCTGGCTGGAGGCTGGACTCCGGTTACACAAAACGCCCCCCCCCCCCCGCCTTTTAGAGCCATTTACCCCACGTGCTTCCGATCATGCATTTTAACAGCCTCCTTAAAGCATGGCCAAAGAACCACCGCTTGCCGTCGACGCCGTTCCTCACAGCGAAACCGGCCGCACGACGCCTCGCCCCGCCCCGCCCAACCTCCCAAGGCGCCGCGCCGAGAGCACATTGCAATGAACGCTTCGACGCAACTTGATGAAAGGGGATGGCCGATAGGCGTTTGTGGCCTACCACCCACCGCTCTCTTGCTACCCCCCCCTCTCTCTCGCTCGCTCGGCTGCCGGCAGCTCTTCATAACGTGCGCACCTGAGCGGTGCACTCTCTCCATGCCTCTCCTCACCCCGTGCCGTGCTCTCCTCCTCCCCCTCCTCCCCTCTCTCCCCATCCGTTTGCCTCTCTCTTTTTCCACCCCTACACGTCTCTGTGCAGTCGTGCCCTGGCAGCCCTCCAGCAGCGGCCCTGGCTGGTCCCAATATCACTCTGTCAGTGACCGGGACTTTCCGCACGCCTGGAAATAATCTGTGCCCCCACCCCTCTCCCTCTCTCTCAACCCTACTCTCTCTCTCTCTCTCTCTCTTTCTCTCTCCCACACACACACAATCACGTTCACGTATAGAGTCTCTTCATTAAACGCCAGCGGCAGGAACAGCTTCCGCTCATTCTAAAGGCGCCAAAGCGAAAAAACCGTTTTACAATTTACTCCATTTTTTTTCCTTCTTTGAGTCCGCTGCCCGGCGCCATCTCCTGCGCGCGAAGTGGTGGCATACAGTTGCCACAGGCAGACTTCTGCTTACTCAATATCAGCGCAAACATAAAAACTGACATATTTTTGTTAGTTAGCAAGGGAAGTACTTTGAAAAGGGGTTTTGCACGACTGCATGTGCTTGTCAGTTGTCCACGTTAGATCGCCAAAAGGCAAGGGTAGTTCGAAGAAAGTCAGTCTGAAAAAAAAAAGGAAAAAATACACTGTGCAGGGGGCAGAAAAAAAAACCCGCATCATATCGTTTTGGTCGCGTCGTTGAAAGGATACGTTATGTATGCGCTCCACGGATATAAATATATATCGCCTGCCCCGCGAACGATAACGAATTGTCATCATTCCCGACTGATGCGTGTTGTATGAGATGTGTGCGTGTTTGTGTGTCTCTGTGTGTGTCCGGGGGGATCCGTATCAGACATTAGTGCCGCTCGTACGAGACCGCAGGGACAGGCGCAAGCCATCGGAGCGATTATTCATCCCGACACCTGCAGAGTTATTACCCCCCTCCCCTCCCTCTCTCTCTCTCTCTCTCTCTCTCTCTCTCTCTCTCTCTCTCTCTCTCTCCCGTCTCTCTTCCTCTCTCCCCTCCCCCTCTCCACGTTAGTTTCGCTCCAACTTTTGCAGAGCCCCACGACCACATTATTCGGTTAACGCCTCATCGCTGCTCGCCCCGACCCATCATCAAACAAAATGCGCGGCAACGTTTAAACCGCAACAACGCGTGCCGCACGTCATCCTAAAGCGCCAAAAAAATTGATGATGTCATTTTTTGCACCCTGTAAATTTACACGAGCATTTTGTTTCGTGACTGTACTGTGTGGACAATTTATGAACGTTGTTCGCGTCGACTTTAATTTTTGTACAGTACTTGCATATGTCAGGACAAAAATGTAGGAAGAAAAGAAAGAACTTTTACAGTCTCTGATACCGGTTTTAAGACTTTCTCAGTTAAAAGGAAAAACATCGCCCCCTTGAGAATATTAATTTCAATCAGCATGCCGTTTACGTTGTAACATTCTCGTTCATTCTCTCTCTCTTTTTCTGTCTCTCACTATCTCTCTTTCTCCTCGGGCGAAAGGCTCCCATTACTCGCATTCCCCCCCGGTGCACACAACAGGGATGAACGTTATTCGGGCGTATTTGGATGACGCGCGAGGGACACTCCATATACGAGAGAGAGAGAGAGAGAGAGAGAGAGAGAGAGAGAGAGAGAGAGAGAGATCTGAGGGGGTGGGTATGGGCGCTTGAAAACGGCCTTTTACGACGCTGTAAAAGGGAAGAGACTAGTGCGTTATTGTTATTTGCTTCGAGCGAAAGAAGAGGAGGACAAAAAAAGGAGAAAAATACAACGGTGCTGCTGCTGGGCGAAATGTCACCTCTCCCGGCCGTCAAATCGCCTCGCCTGCTGTCCTCTTTTATTCGGACTTTACGATGAGAGAGAGAGAGGGGCGAGCGTGGAGGGTAGTTATTCGCAAACGGCCCAGGCCACCTCCTCCCCCTCGGCCGTGCAGATGTGGCGACTGTCTCCGCAACGCCCTTTCACAACAAATATCTACGACTGTCTGCAATTACGAAAAAGTAGACGTATAAAAGTGTTCGTTGCATTCACAAAATCCACACATAGTTGGGATTGAATCATCCAAATCGGTACGATGTGGATGGTAAACCAATCAGGTCTGTACACGAGGAGCCACCAAGTAGGTGAGGTTTCCTGTTCACAATGAGAGAAACTCGGAAAGCTACAGAGTCATCTTCTCTTGAGCCTTTTAGATGAGTAACGATCAAAATTATTCTTGACTATGGAGTCCAGGGAAGCGAAAGTCGGCGAAAGTCTCCAAAAATTCAGTAATATGAAGTGGATGGAGAACAAAAATTAGAGTATCAATTGTAGCCAAAGGCACTTTCAAGAGCGATGGAAACCCTCACTTATGCCTATGAATTGTTAACGCGTTTTTTCGCAATAATGAGCTATAAAATTATTATTCGTTTCCCAATGATCATCGTCAGTCACACTTTCCACCTGAGCTACCTTGCTCCTTTCTAAAGTTGATGCAGCAAGCCTTAGGCTTCTCACCTCAATTAGCGTCTACAAAAGGGAGAGGCATTGAAAGGGATGTGGGGGGGGGGGGGCAGTTCCAAGAAGTGGTAAAGGAAGGAATATAACGAGGGGCTGATGCAACAACCAGGCACAAGGATTATGCAGGATTCCTGCGAAAGAAGCTGTTGTGTGCTTTGGCAAGAAGCACCGCGGTGCGGCGAGCGAGAAAAGGCAGGGTGCTGGTCGGTTCAAGCGGGAATAAGATCGACGGAGGGTTGGAGGGGGAGAGAGAGAGGGAGAGAGAGAGAGAGAGAGAGAGAGAGAGAGAGAGAGAGAGAGAGAGACGGGGGAGAGAGTCGTGATGCTGCTCTATGCCGAGGCCCGCGGCTGTCAGCTTAGCGCCGCCTAAGACCACGCACCGGCCGCCCCGCAGACGGCGCAGGCGACTCCCGGAAGCTTCCGTCCCCACGCCCCAGTCAGGCAACGGGATATGAAGTATGCGGTCGCAGCGCTGAAGCTGAAAAGGACATCCTGGTCAAAACTGTTCGAGCAGACAGGAAAGGGAAAGCTGCCCTTCATGGGTTGGGAACGGAAGAGGCTCCTACTTGAAAGAATGTATGACAAGAAAGTTGCTCGTCCCTCTAACTCTCTCGCACCCTAAATCTTTCCATAGGGTGCCAAATACTATCCACACACTGTATATTTCCAATGTACAGAAGTCTAGTCCTAGTGTCCAATACAAATCGTAAGAGTGCGTCAACTACCACCGCACCGGCGCTGGAGGCAGCTAGCAGGGCGGCGTCTGCGTCTGTTGCACACTCAGCCCCCCCCCCCCCCCCCCCCCCCCTCCCCCGTTCTCCCGTTCACCCCTTTCGTTTTTCTCTCTCTCTCTCTCTCTCCCCAATCACCACAAGCCAACAATTTACTGCCCACCCCAGCTCCCCCTTCCCTCCCAATCTAATCTCTATACACATCACGTCCAGCACCCCGTGACTGCCGCCGCCGCTGTCCGCTGTCCAGGCCTGTCCCGCTGTCCCACCAGCACCGTCCAGCGCCAGCGCCAGCGCCAGCGCCCCTGCTGTCCCTCGCCATAGCGCTACGGTTTAGGGGGGCGCTGACCATCGCATCTCGCTTACAACAACTTCAACAACAACAACAACACAAGAGACGCAACGAGACGCAAAACAAAAGTGTTTAAACCGTACCGCTTTCATATCGGAATTTCTATAATGATTACTTTGGCATGCCGTCGTGTCATGATTTCACGGGGGAGAAATCCAAGCGTGGCGCGCCATGGTACAAAGAGAAAGATAAAACGGTATGAAAATATTGATTTCCTCGGCATGAGGCGAATACCTTCGCTCAATTGTGTGGACGAGGGTGGAAAGGGCGGAGGGGTGGGGGAGGGGGGTCTGGAGAGAACCGTCTGCTGTCTCCCTTGCTGTGTCATGCCATTGTCATTCTCACGGCGTACCCCCCTACCCCCCTCTCTCTCTCTCTCTCTCTCTCTCTCTCTCTCTCTCTCTCTCTCACACACACACACACAGAGTCTGCGCCGCAGGTGCCAAACGTTGGGCCGGGGTAGGAGAAGGGGGAGGGGGTTCATCCTCCGCCAGCACCTGCGCCCACGCAAACCAAAAGGGAAGTGAGCGAGAGAGAGATAGAAAGAGAGAGAGAGAAAGAGAGGGACAGAGAGGCAACGAAAGTTGAACCAGAGCACCGGCGCCGTGCCGCGCGCGCTTTGCTCCACTTTGCTGTCATAGCAACTGCACAGCCTCTTGCACACGGCACTACAGCTCCGCGTTCTTTTTAAAGGTATTTTCTTTTTCCCTGGGATAATTTTTGGATCGGGGAGGGGCTAAGTGCAGTACACAACAAGATGAAAAAGAAAACCCTCGACGGAAATAGTTGCATCTAGCAGCAGAGCAAGATGATGTCAAATTAAACAAAACCATATTAAAAAAAAAATCAAGACCAACCATTTTTTATTTTTTTTAAAGGTCAAGCAGAAATCGATTGAAAACTGTTGGACGTGACGTCATGATTGCTCCAGCGCAGAAGGGGGCCCTTCCAGCGAGCAAGCACAGCAGCGGAGCGGCGAGCGCGGACCGAGAGCCGAGAGCGTAAACTGTGTTTACTTTAACGGCGCTTTAATGGTGTCGTCTAGCAGGGTGACTGTCGCTCCCGAATCTATCTGATTACAGTCTCTCTCTCGCTCTCTCTCTCTCTTTCACTCACTCGTCCGCTCGCTCAGCGAAGGGCGTGGCACCGGCCTGGCAGCACAGCCGGCCACCGCCCGGATATATAGGTCGGCACCCATTAAACGACCTTTTGCCAAATAAAGCAGAATAACGTCCTCTCTCTCTCTCTCTCTCTCTCTCTCTCTCTCTCTCTCTCGAGCGGGCCGGCCGGCCGGCGGCGGCGGCGCTGACGGTGAGCTCCAACGGCAGGGAGAAAATAACGAATCGAGAGAAAATTAATGGAACTTCCCTCCTCTCGTCGGCTGCCCTGCTGCTGCATGCGCGTCGAGACCAATCCCGTCGCACCTTCCCTGCCTCCCCTCACCCCTGTACTGGTATTATTCCGTAATGCTATTATTCACAGTCACACGCAAACTCTCCGCCTCCGCCTCTCTCTCTCTCTCTCTCTCTCTCTCTCTCTCTCTCTCATTCACAAACACACCTATCGAAACCCCATTCAGAGCGTCGGGAAGGTTCATCATGGCGTCGGCTAATTGTGAGGCATACGTCGCCGTCCTTTTTGCTTTGCTTTATCCCCGATCCCCATCCCGATCCCAGCAGGAGCGGCGGCAAAAAATAACCCTGTTTGCCGGAGGGGATCATCCCCACGACGACGTTGAAGGCGGCCGGGAGCGGGCCGGGATCATATCGGGAGGGTGCGAAGCTGTTTTTGAGGGGGACGGGGTCCTCAGGGTCTGTTGACTCTGCCTCTTGGGCGCGCCCAGGAGGGGGACAGAAGCATTATGTCTGTTTACGATGCAAGTTGGTGTATCACTTTCTTGTGCTCTACGTATATTTGCAGTGGCTGCAAATGAAACACCACTCAAAATTAAAAATACTAAATAATAGTAACTAACTTTCTGGGTTTCTTCAAGGCAAGATTAACTTGTAACTTAACAGTTAGGACTACAGCTCTTTGGCGTACACCGTGTCCGTTCTAGCTATTATTATTAGAGCTGTAACGAATGCGGTATTGAGATACGCATGTTACAGACGCATGCGACTGCGTGCATTTGCGGTTTCCCGTTCTCGATATATCTCCTGCTCCCCCATCTTTTTTTATGGATCAAATTATTTCATTTTTTTTCGCTCTCCTTCATTTCATTAGCCTATTCCGAGCAGCGATCACGTTCTGCGGTCCCGCTAATAAATGAATCCCTTCCTCTTGGCAATAAAATGACGAGTGACACAACCCCC
>NW_026267312.1:244355-246951 GCF_000697945.3 Frankliniella occidentalis | reverse complement strand
TGGGATTTGGTTTTGGGTCACACCTGAGCCGGAGGCGGGGCGGGGCGACTGTTCGGCTGCGATGCTGTCGGCCGTCACAGTCGAAAGGATTTCCTGCAATACCCCCGGCACCGCGAGCTGCAGCCCGGACAGGTGCACCACAAGAGTACGTACTGAAAGAGGTAAATAAAAGGAGGGGGGGGGGTCATTTTCGAAACTGTTTTCCAAACTGTTTTCCAAACTGCTTTCCAAACTGTTTTCCAAACTGTTTTTCAAACCGTTTTTAAAACTGTTTTTTAAGTCAATAATTTTAATATTTAGTCTTCCCTTTATAAAAAAAAACGTGGCTGTAAATCGATCCTCGCCTCAATCCTGCTCACCCAACGGAAAATCATAAATCGCACATACTTTGTGTAACACCCCACAACAGCGCGGATTGAAATGGATCAATGACGGAATTATGATGGAAAATTTCGACAAAATAATATATGCGCTTTTTGTCTGTCATCCAGGACTATAGTCCCCCCTCCTGCCTCTACCTCTCCCACTCACGCTCCACACAACAGGGCGCCGGGATTACCAACCTTGGGATTAACCCGTTTACATTTCCCGCACATTGTCAACCAGAAGGGCCCGTCAGCCTGCCCTTGCTTGATCCCTGTGGGAGCGAGAGGGAGGGAGTGAGACACGAAGCGAACAGAGAGGGAGAGAGAGGACACAGATAAATAGAGAGGCAGAGAGATTTAATGAAAATTAGAACGAACGACATGGGTACTCCGACTTTATGTGTGACTGTTCCCTACTCTGCCTCATTGCTGAGCTCGCGTAGCGAGCGAAGCCAATGGCGGCCCAAGGGGGTCCCAAATTCCGTCACACCCGTAGATATATCCTATCATAAATTAACCTATCAATATCAACAGATATAGCTATGATCAATATATGAAACCATACCGGGCATGCTTACTCAGCGGCCCTGTCCAGGGCAACTTACAGGCCAGACGAGTAGGCAACCCGCCTGCATTCTTGCGTACGATACAGTCTTACAACAAAACACAATACACATACAAAGGTATGGACACAGGTAACGGTACGGCCCGCCCTCCAAAAAGATCCAATGACGTGAAATAGGCGTTCTTTCGCTCTCTCTCTCTCTCTCTCTCTCTCTCTTTTTTTTTTTTTTTTTTTTTTTTTTTTTTTTTGTAGTCAGCTCCGCCACACCGCAGATAATGCAACACCAATAAATAGACTAATCTTTAGAAACTTCTAAAACACCATAAATAACAATTTCTATAACATACACAAAATAAAACATTAGAAGGCCGTTTCCACAAACTAGATGCACCTGCTGCAGAGGATGCGAGCTCAGCATGAGGACCGAAGGTCCTGGCTAGTAAAGTGATATTGTACACGCCCAGGTTGGCGACGGTTTAAACGTGAAGCAGCGTACAGCAAAAAAAAAAAAAAAAATTGGGACAAATCAAAAGGGGATTTTACTCCAAAATACAAGTATTTTTTTACAGCCGTAAGCTACGTAGACTCGCGACAGCAAAATCTCGATAAACTTATCAAACTATGGTAAAAATGTTCAATAAATTGTGGTTTGTAAAGTATGGTAAAGTCTTGTACGGACAAATGTTAGCACACCTAAAAGAGTGCACAATCATTAACTGTGGAACAAGATGATAGTTTCCAATGAATGCGACCCACTAAAGACTGCTGCCAGTTAAATCTGACAGACTTTGGTCTCGCAGTTAAAACCGCGACATCTTGTTCTCCGTATAGATGTGCAGAACAGTCACGAAAACTCGTTGAACCTTCCGCCTCCGCCTCACAGCAGCCCTCCCCAATTTTCTCTCTCTCTCTCTCTGTCTCTGACTCGTTCTCTCTTTCTCCCCTTATCAGGTCTACCAATTCCAGGCCCGTCACTTCGCCTCAGCTTCCAAACCAGAACGACGACTTGGACTTACGTCAGCCAAACAGGGAAATCGAATCGGAGACTTTCTCCCCGCAAGAGGAGAAAAGGGAAAAAGAACGAAAATAGAACTGACTACAAAAGAGAGAGACAGAGAGAGAGAGAGAGAGAGAGAGAGAGAGAGAGAGAGACAAGCAAAGACAGAAGACAGAGGGACAAAGCGCGCGAGCGAGTGATAGAGAGAGACAAAGCGTCTCGCGCGGTGCGGTGCCAGCGCAGCGCAGAAATTTGCCTTTTTAACTTGATCACGTCGCCACTCGACGGTTTGTCTTTTGTTTTTATCAAGTTACGCCGCCCTCCCCTCCCCCCCTCTTGAACCCCACCTCTGCCTCACACCCCGACATCCGCCCACTCCAACTACCCCTCTGAACCAACGTAATCCGGGTGTCGGACAAGGAGACGCGAGCAGAACCCTGCTCGGAGCTGACCACACACATGTATTTACATTGAGATGAAAAAAAGAAAAGAGGAAAATAGAAACACACCGGCATGCACACGACGTGCCCACTGCCTGTGCGGTGCGGATGGATTTCAGTAAAGTAAACCAAAAAAAACGGACGAACAACAGGGAGAGATTTAGCAGCAACTGAGGTGCCAGCGAGGTGTGGTGGGCCAAAGGGAACCCCCGGCGGAAAAGGGGGGGGG
>NW_026267312.1:243552-244045 GCF_000697945.3 Frankliniella occidentalis | reverse complement strand
CTTCTGTAGAGCGCGGCGGTCGCGGCCCGCCCCTACACGGCGTGCTGCTTAAAGGAAGACTACGACGCAGAAATGGAAACATCTTCATGAATAAAGATGTTGCCATAATAATAATAACAAAAATAAGGAAAATGCACGGGAGCTCGGCGCCTGCGATACTCAGGGTAGGCCAACCCGCCATACACGCGTGTCTTACAGGCGTGGTGTTGCATACCTATTAGGCGTTCAGATGACCCCGCATTGGCCGAACTTCGCAGTTGCGTAGAGAAAATAATGACGGACGCGTACTTTCTTCGTTCGAATTTCCGAAAGAGTTTTGGGTAGAGTGGGTAGACTCTCGACAGTCTATGGTTTATGATCTTTAGCACATTCTCTGAGTAGTGGCAGTCTGGTCTAGGCTGTGTCGGCTTAGGAAATTGGCCATTGTTTTCTCCTGATGCTCTTTAGAATCAAATTATGTCACAAGATCGAAGTAGACGGAGGGAGGGAGAGG
>NW_026267312.1:241273-242927 GCF_000697945.3 Frankliniella occidentalis | reverse complement strand
GGGGGGGCTGAGCTGCCCGCGGCTGAGAAAGACAAGAGTAGGGCCCCGTGCCGCCCAGCGGGAGGGAAGCGCCGGCAGCGGAGTCGAGCGGAGCGACCTTCCAGAGATCAAATAGAGAGGCGAATAAACGGAGGTGCGTGGCCAGGGCCAGGGCACGTGGCAGGCCCCGTCTACATCATCTGCAATCTGCGCACTCTTGAAAGAGTGTTCCTGCTAGTATCCTTGAGAGAGCCTGCGCTGCCGGTAGTCGTCTGCACTACTTGAAAGTGTTCGACTTGTGCTTGGGCGCACGCGCGGCTTCAAAGCATTCAACTCCACAGCGTTGTAGGCAATAGGAGTGGCGGACGTCTGCCCCCCCCCCCCCTTCCGGCGCGTATCAAGATGTGAAGAGGGGACTCCTAGATAGACGCTTGAACGGTAGGGAATTTGGGTTACACAACCCCTTATGGAGGCAACTTGCTCTGTCGGCCGACCCTTACTACTTCACCCCTATCTCCTCCCTCCTTCACAAGCTGGTTCTCTTCTCTCCCCCCCCCCTTCTCTCTCTCTCTCTCTCTCTCTTTCTCTCTCTCTCAGCAGTGTGTGGCCGTGTATTCCAGAACAGGCAGGCCTCCGAGCCCTGGTGCTAAGTGCGCCGTGATATACCGTGACGTGCTTCCGGTTTAGAAAATACACGGCAACGTGAAAAGGGCACACAGGCCGCGTGGCGAGAGAGAGGAAGAGAGAGAAGATAGAGAGAGAGCACACGATGCTAGAGGCCAGCAGAGGGAGCGAGCGAGAGAGAGATATAGTGAGAGAGAGGGCGAAGCTTTAATTGTTCTCCAGTAATCCAATCGGATTTACTGCAGCCCCCTCGCTGTAGAGGCGCTCAGCAGCGCTCAGCGCCGCACCGTCCTGGAGCTCGAGACACAAAACGTTGTTGACTTATTCAAATATTTATTTTACAAAAAACAAACAAACAGAGAAAGCTAAAACAGAAGAAGGATCCCTGGCGCAGAGCGTCGCGACGACTGCGATGCGAGATATCACGAGTTGGTTGAAATTCATTTCACGTCCCGAGAACTGATCTTGAAACAGTTGAGCATCGCTTTTCAAAGTCCACAGCGCGGGAAAGAAGTAATCTTTGTTGCGCACAGAAGACCAAGCGAAGCGCCCGGAGACTGAAGGGAGGGCCAACCGACGCACTGCGCACTGCACGTTGTAGCACTTTGCTGTCCATGCAGTATACAAGTTTTAAATTGTTTGCCAACAGCTAGGTACGCACTAAAAGTGTTGTAAATGCTTTTGGTGTATAGCACGCAGTATTTGTAAACAGTCATAGAATGATATACGTTTTCACGCATAACTTTGTTCAATTTGTTCGTACTCTTATGACTGCTTAAAACTCTGCATGTTCATGCATAATCAAAGGCCTAAGGGTTTAGTGTGGCAAATACCATGCATTTCCCGGGTTAACGGTGTACAGTAGAGCTGAGCAGAAGGGAGAGGTTGGTTGCTGTAGTTGACTTTCGGGGTGCATCACTAGGCTGCGAGCAGCCTCGTCGGCTGTCACTCTATCAGGCCGGGAAATTGGACAAGCTCTGGAGCAACGGCGCGGCGTGGCGTGGCGGGGCGTGGCGGGGCGTGGCGGGGCGTGGCGTGGCGGGGCGGGGCG
>NW_026267312.1:231312-233178 GCF_000697945.3 Frankliniella occidentalis | reverse complement strand
TGAATACCGCTAGAACACACCTAAGCCAGTACCAGAACACCCCTAAAAGACTCCCGCGAGACGAGAAAGAGACGTTTCCAGCAAGCCTTGGATCGCTCTTTGTGGTATTTCAGTCGTGTCGTGGTTGTCTTTTCCTTGTCTCGTATTCGTCTCGAAAACGGTCGATTTCGAGACGGAAACGAGACGCCGAAGAGACGGCCGGGCAGATGACCCCGACACAAAAGTGAAGCGACAGCGAGTCGAACGCAGGCCCGGTAGATTACTAGTCTGCGACGCTGCCGACTGAGCTAGACGACTTGTCTTAAAGAAAGTGCGTGCGGTACGACTCCCTATCGGCCAGCGCTGGTCCCAGGCGGTCCACGAACATAGAGTGCCGACCAGCGCTGGCTGATAGGGACTCGTGCCGCACGCACTTTCTCTAAGACAAGTCGTCTAGCTCAGTCGGCAGCGTCGCAGTCTAGTAATCTGCTGGGCCTGCGTTCGACTCGCTGCCGCTTCACTTTTGTGTCGGGGTCATCTGCCCGGCCGTCTCTTCGTCGTCTTGTTTCCGTCTCGAAATCGACCGTTTTCGAGACGAATACGAGACAAGGAAAAGACAACCACGACACGACTGAAATACCACAAAGAGCGATCCAAGGCTTGCTGGAAACGTCTCTTTCTCGTCTCGCGGGAGTCTTTTAGGGGTGTTCTGGTACTGGCTTAGGTGTGTTCTAGCGGTATTCACAAAAAGACTAGCAAAAGACGGAAAATGGGCATTTTTTTTCATACGGGAGGGGTCGCCTCTGCTCCTGCGGTGACGACGGACCACATACGAGGCAAGGGAAAGGGTCTTACCCCTCCCCGTCTGAAACACCACACCATCACTCAGACGACATATATACGCATTCAATATCTCAACGGCGGCATCGAAGCGCGTCTGGCGTTCTATTTCGTTTTTTTTGTGTTTTTTTTTTTTTTTTTTTTTTTTTTTTATAAAACTGCTCTCGGGAATCGGCAAAATGTTTTCTGCGTCCTCACGAAGTTGAATATGTCTGCCCCACGTCCAGTGCAACATTTGAGATTGGTTCAGCTGAGCACAGACTTTGTTTCTTGCGCTATTTACACTTTTGTTTTGTACTGCGGAGTAATGAATGTAGTTTTGTCGGATGCGTCTGACTGTCCGTCCGCCTGTCAGCTGTCTGTCAGTCTGTTGTCTAACCTGCTCATTATAACGACTATCCCGGCGGAAATCGCGGCCCCTTCCGCGTCCCGACGACAAGCCACCCAATAAAGCCTCCCGAGACAGACGAGGCGTCTGCTCAGAGAGAGCTGACGCTGACTGGCAAGGGGGCCACGTTACGCTGTGCTAATAAATAAAAGTAGTACAAAAATAGTGTTAAAATATAGATAGTTTAATAAATTGCTGCGACGGTAAATACGATTTACGTTACTATTATAAAAGTGGGAAGATACATGTAAATAATTTTAAAAAGTTGCAATGCACTGTGAAAAATATCGTCGTAAATTTACCAAAAAATTGTAAACTAGAATTTTGGTTTAAGTTGTAAATTTACGAGAGCATGTTCTATACTCGCCAATTCACTTTTCGCACTGAATGTATTATTATGATTACAGATTGTGTGGGCAGGAGTAGGCAGGCAGGAGGTGGGCAAGAGAAGGTGGGCAGGTGACGGCGGTAGGATGTGGGCTGGAGGCGAGCAGGATGTGGGCAGGGGGAGAGCAGGATGATGACAGGATGCAAGTAATACGAGGGTGATGCGCGGAAGGAGGAAATGCTGCAGGGCTGGGGATATACGCGAGGACGACGCGAGGTGGTGGGTTGGGTGGCGGAGGCGGCACTGGCGGGGACCGGCGAGGGTTTGGGGG
>NW_026267312.1:229829-231262 GCF_000697945.3 Frankliniella occidentalis | reverse complement strand
GGGGCGGGGCGCGCGACAGCAGGCGCAGCGCGTGTCGTGTTAGGAGGGCACAGACTCGAGCCGTGCCGACTGCTACTCAGGGGCGGAGTTGCTCTATACAAAGTCCCGAAAGTAGCAGAGGGAGAAGGGAAGGCGAGGAAGTCGGCACACACGCACACACACACACACACACACACACACACACACACACACACACACACACACACACACACACACACACACAGAGCGAGCCGTATACTCACGATATCTCTCCAAAGGGTGTGAAGGCTTCCCGAAGGTTTTGAGTCTCTATCTCCGGACTGAGGTCCCCGACGAAAATGTGGAAGTGTTCTGAAAGCAGACAGGGAAAGAGAATGCATTAGGGAAAGAAACCTCGCACAAACATGTTTTTGTGACAATTACTTAAATGAGATAAACATAAATTAATTATAAAGATAACAATACCGACTTTAAAAAAATCAAGTTTCCAGAAATTCCTCATGTTGTTGCTATGGCACCCATGCACAACACCTCGCAAATGTATTGTTTTGGCAGGGTCGGGCTCTGTCATGACTTCTTTTCCTCCAAGTTATAGGCACTTTTTCAAATAGTAAGTCCGAAATTTCTGTATGTCCCTCGTCCTTTCCGCCATTTATGTATGTATTATTGTGACTGACGAATCTACCCCAGTGAGAAATGCGGATATCGAATTGACATCAGAACAATATCGGACATCAGAAAAGTGTCGATTTAGGGCCCATTTTCGTATCAGTTCTAAGTCACAAACTTGAAAACGATATCGTTCTGATATGGATTCGATATCGTTTGAAATTCATTTCGCACTGGGACAGACGACCCGCTGGCACGTTCACTCACGAAAAACAATTTTAGCTGTCACTGTAAAAAAATTGTTGTCACTTAACAACAAATTCGTTGTTAAGTTTTTAACTGACTCGTGTTGCTGTACAACAGATTCGGTTGTTAAAAAACAGCAAAAGTTGTCCAGTTACAGAAATAAAAAAAAGTCAGCAAAAACAAAACTGTGCCCAATAGTCCAATATTAACAATGCATTGACAACAAACGTAGTTGTTTTTCAACAACTTCTGTTGTTCTCGAACAACTGAGCTGTTGGTCAACAACTGAGCTGTTTTTTAACAACTAATTTTTACAGTGTATAGCTGTAAAACAATAGCTTAATGCAAACTAAGTATTATAAGCTATGTTGCAAAAAAAATATACCCATGTTTGCTAAGGAGTTTAACACAGCGAAGCTAACTTTTAACTATGGCTAAGTATTTAGCCATTGGTTCAGGTAGAGCTGATAATTTTTTTTTTGTGTGTCAACACACACACACAATTGCCATCCAGACCGCGAACCCCCCCGGATGGCGCGACTTCTGCCGTCGGCCACACTGCGACATGGGCGTGGTCTATACGACAGCCGAGCGGGGGG
>NW_026267312.1:223155-223914 GCF_000697945.3 Frankliniella occidentalis | reverse complement strand
GGGTTGCTTATCAGATAAGCCTGCATGCGAGGCGAGGCTGGCGCGGGTAATTTATACACAGGAAAATGAAAATACGTCGCACTTACAAAAATTAAAGTAGCGCTCACGACTGTCACCCGACACGGTAGGCAAAAATAAAGTAGCAGACAGCGGCGGCAGTGGCGGTGCTCGGGCGGGGCGTGGCGGGGCGTGGCGCGGGGGAGAAGGCGTTCTCTGTGTCGGGCGGCCTCTGGTCGGCTCGGCTCGGCTCTCGGGTGTCGTGAGATTAGAATAAAAAGTCAACAGTGGCGGGGGGGAGGGGGGGGCGTGAATGTGATCCGAGCTGCGCGGCGGGCGGCAGCGCGAGGGCGGCAGTGCCCAAGGAGTGCGCCGGGGGGTAATACATCCCCCTGTTCGCTTTGCAGCGAATTGCTAAATAGGATTGCGCGAGGGACGGTGTCTCTGCCTTATTTTAATTTTTTTTCACCGCCGTCGTTGCGCCCGAAAGAAACATGAACCCGCGATAAAGTGTTCTCCAATTTAAAAAAAAAAAGAGGGGGGGGATCTAATTTTCTTTTGTTTTTTTTAATGGTTCGTTTGTATTTTATTTCGGTAAATAGTAATATACTACTTACTTCAGACTGTGTCCACACGAGGCCATTGTGGTTAAAACAGCTCAGTCAGACTTCAGAAAAGAGAAGGGAAAACAGCAGCGGGACACACCTTTTTTCCCTTTTTTTTTTTCATTCTGTCTTTTTTATTATAACTCCTGCTGCTCTG
>NW_026267312.1:214141-215743 GCF_000697945.3 Frankliniella occidentalis | reverse complement strand
GGGGGGGGGCAGCACCTCAGCAACACTTTGCTTAGAGCTGCGCCCCGGCGCCCGCCCGCACCCGCCAGGCGCAGCACTATAAACAAATCCTATAAAACGCTATGCACGCGCCAGGGCCGAGGCCAGGGCGCCCCCCGATCGCGTAGTACGTGCTTTATAGTCCAGGCGGTTAGCTTGAGATTCCGGAAGAATCCTGCATTTTGTGAAGAAAGCATGAAATTTTGCACAGTGGTACTATGGACCCAAACGAACATTTTGACCCGCAGTACCGGAAGTTCGGACCCATAGGAGCGGCTGGGGCGGGAAATTCAAATTTCAAATGCGTAAATACGGATAATGTGTTGTTGACGACAACCAACTCCCTTCCGAACGCCAAATAGGGGCCTAAACGAAAGGTAAGAGGCTAGCGGACGACAAAGTTACTGCCAGGAACCATTTCCGGTCTCTCTCCGACCGGAAATGGCGCGAAATTTGAATTTTTAACAACTTTTATGGAATGTTTTACATTGCGACGGTCGGGGTGCGCTGCGCAGTCGACGAAAGGGTAACTAAATGTATGCGGTACTCGGCGGTCACTATTTTGGTTACGTGTGACTACTTCCGGTCGTCGGCAGACCAGAATTGACCGCGAAATTCGAATGCGTGATTGTTGTAGAGTTCAGTTTCTTTGCATGTCGACCATCCGTGGCTTTTAACGGCATACGACGCGATAGGGTACTTCTCGGGGGCTCTGCTACACTGGAAGGAGAAGAACAAAAGTCGTACCCGAAATTTTTGTTCTTCTCCTTCCGGACCACCAGAGCTCTGGCGTACCCTCTTTAGCACACGCTTTTACAACAGCGTCGAGGGAGTCGGTGGTAGATGCAGCGACGCGGCCCGGCACGGCACGCCGCTGCACGGCCTGAGTGGACGCCGGCGGCAGGCAGCCCGGGCGAGCGCACAGCTGAGCTGAGCCGCCGCGCCGCTTGCGTTTTGTTTTCACCGGCCGACTGTAAACAACGGGCCACGCTGAGGCAGGTCTCGACTGGCTGCTGCACTGTGACATCTTCTCGATTCCTGGTTGGCCCTCGTCCATCTGTTGGCTGCTGCTCTGGTGTACTATGGTGTGGTGTGGTGAGTCGTGTCCATAAAGGATATTGTTGTGTTTTTTTGTTTCGGTGGTAAGGGTAAGGTTAGGGTTATAGTGTATTTCTCGTCAGTTTCTTGTAGTGAACCGTTATGACCACATTTCCTTGAAGCGGTGCGTGTGTGTGTGTTGCCTAGATTGTTTGCTCTTTTGTTATTATTTGTTGGTAAAGGTACACTAGTGGTATTTGTAGCAGGCAAACAGGAAACCAGGGCCGGAACCTGCCACTGACTTTACACTACTCTTGTACAGTTTAGTAGTCTTACTACTTTCCTGTAGTCATGTGAACTGACGTCTTAACAGTCATTAAAGTACTGATGCCACCGTCTCGCGTAACAGGCTTCGCGTAACGTTCAGCTCATAATGATAACAATTTCATGCACTGATGACACGGTCTCGCGTAACAGGCTTCGCGTAATGTTCAGCTCATAATGATAACAATTTCATGTACTGATGACACGGTCTCGCGTAACAGG
>NW_026267312.1:212996-213313 GCF_000697945.3 Frankliniella occidentalis | reverse complement strand
ATATCTCAATTCCTTTTTTTTCGCTATCCTCTAGTGTACATTATCGCAAATTTGATTTCTCCGCTTTCACGCCGTCACTTTCCGTGACTTTACTCCAAACCCGAAACCCCGCAAAACCGGTATGGGCTGGGCCGCGGCCGTCGGCGGCGGTTGCCGTCGATATATTTTAATTTTTAACCCTGATTAACGCAGCATTCTCATTAATAAGGTGTGTAATGGGACGGCAGCGGAGAGCCGGTCGCTGACAAGCCGCAGCGGGGGCGGCGCGCCCGGCGACAGTTTGACAGGAGGCGGAGGTGAGGCGGCGGGGGGCGGCG
>NW_026267312.1:193153-204001 GCF_000697945.3 Frankliniella occidentalis | reverse complement strand
ACGGTCTCGCGTAACAGGCTTCGCGTAATGTTCAGCTCATAATGATAACAATTTCATGTACTGATGACACGGTCTCGCGTAACAGGCTTCGCGTATTGTTCAGTAGTGTCACTAGTTTAATGTACTAATCACACCGTCTCGCGTAACAGGCTTCGCAATCCACAGGCGCCATGGCCCCTACATTGCACAGGGATATGCAGAAAAAACTCGCAAAAACTCGCACATTTTTGAGAAAAACTCTGAAAAAACTGATCCCAACTCGCGGCTTACTCGCAACAACTCGTCAACTCGCCAACTCGTTGAACACTTATTTTGGAAGTGGGGGACCCCGCGGGATATGCTATCTCCCAACAATACAGCGTCCGCTCAGTAAACTTAATGCAGGCTATTTCAGGGGAATTTCCGAACTATATTTAGCGACTATTTCGCACTTTTTCGATTTTAGTTTGCCTTAATCCGCCTTATTTCGCATTATTTTATATTATTTCATATTTGTTCCGTGGACACGTTGTACGACATATAAACCATTCCAGTAAAGCTGCGAAAAAGGAAGACTTCGAGAAACAAGAAAGAGGTAGTCGCCACATTAAAGCATGGTGATTGCAGTTTTCTTGTTCCCCGCATTTTCCTCTTATTTTTGCTTTACCGGATTGGTCTCGGAGTGACGGTTCTGTGAACGCAGGTAGTACCATTGAAATCTTTCTTTTCTAATATTCCTGGTTCTCTCTTCTGTAGATTTAAAATGCCCAAGCAATTTAAAGCCCTGAAGACGCCTGCTCCGGAGAATTTAAGTGCCGGCAGTGTCGACTGGGAACGATGTTTTCTCTGCCAGTCAATAGAAGTCACGGGACTGATCCACCCCTATCTAAATCCCTCAAAAACTAATGATGTGCCTCTAGGGTTTAAGTCTTTGTCCCTTGCACTTGAAGGCCTTCGACAATATCAAACTTATGTTCTACCCTCCAATTTACCAATTTCATCCCTCGACACAGAGAATATTGGTCTTTGTGAATCTTTTGTGAAAAATTGTGGCAAATACCACAAATCTTGCTACGCACAGTACTTTGGAGAGAAACTTGCAAGAATTTTAAAGAAATGCCAGGAAAAAAAATTAGAAATACAGTCAAAGGAAAATGATAATGAAAAGCGTACTACACGTGCGTCCCTTCCCTTAGTTGATCTAAAAAGAGATGTTTGTTTTATTTGTGACGAACCTGAAAATACAAAGCACATTTTGCACAGAGTTGAAACCAAAAGTCTAAATAGTTCAGTCGCTCGTTGCGCAGAAGTTCTGCAAGACAAAAAACTAATTGCAGTATTAAGTGCTGGTGATCTTGTAGCGCAAGAAGCTAAGTACCACAAGAACTGCATAACAAATCTTTTCAATAAATGCAGGGAATTTCAAGGCACACGAAATACGGCAAACACCTTGTGTGAGTCTCTGGCCTTTGCAGAACTAATTGCATATCTGAAAGGAAAAATAGAAAATGAAAGCATTGAGTATATTTTTAAAATGCCTGAAATAATTTCCATGTACCATACTAGGCTGTCTGAGCTAATCGGTGTTTCTGCTGAAAGTATTCCACTTCCTCACTCTTCAAGATTTCGGAGCAAAGTTCTGTTGTACTTACCAGAGTTGAAGGAGATAAAATCTGGAAGAGAATACATATTAGTAAGAAATTCTGCAAACCTGCACCATGAAGTTATGCCTGAAGATTTTGACGGTGATGCAATTGCTTTCCACAGATTTGTCAAGAATTTGCGCAAAGAAATTAGTGAAAACCCAATATCTTTCAAAGGTAATCTTGAAAATCCAGCAGAAGCAATTCCATCCGCTTTGTTAGCTGTTGTTGAGACTATTTTATACGGGACTGCATTAAGCAGCACAAAGAAACCTGCTCTTACAATATCTCAGTTGATAGTGTATAACTTTCACAAAACTAAGCCACAATCTTCACCCAACAGCGATCATAGTCGACATAGCAAGTCCTTTGAGCCAACCCTCCCATTACACCTGGGTCTTTCATTGTATTCACATTCCAGGAGCAAACAACTAACAGACCATTTGCATGGGCTTGGAATCTCAATATCTAGTAACCGGGTGATGGAAATTACTTCTACTCTGTGCAAATTGGTGGTGGAAAGAGCAAAAGAGGAAAAGGTTGTTTGTCCGCCTAACCTGAAGAAGGGTGTATTCACAGTTGCAGCTATTGATAATGTTGATCACAACCCCAGCAGCACAACGTCACGAGGTTCTTTCCATGGTACCAGTATTTCACTTTTCCAATTAGTTAAATCTGAAACTGAGGGAGAAACCAGATTATTTTCTACTAATTACAAGGACGTTGATACACCTGGGTATCGAGGCGTTCCCATGTTGCCCGAGAGTTACTCTCACGTCAAAGAATTTGTCATACCAAATAAAGAGGCAACCACCGCAAAGTGTTCAGAGGGTTTAGGATGCAGTCTGACATATCAGGGTAAGTAAGCAAAATACCAGGTGGATGATTAACCCCACCCACTTTTGTGGTTATGCTGTACAGTACGTACGAGTGCGGCGGGCTTGCCTATAACCCTGTCCACGGCGCCTTACGAGCCGAGCGAGTAGGCAACCCACTTGCACTCGCGCGTGCGGTACATCATAACTACAGAAGTGAGAGGGGTTAATCAGCCACCTGGTTTGACTGCAATTTATACACATTTCTGTATTATGCCACAATTGATTTTCTTTCCTTATTCTGAAAAGGTACCATGTCTGACACAATGGAAGGGGAAATAAACTGGCTAGAGCATGTGAGCAATTGTGTCACAGGTGGCAATGGAGATGCTGAAAACATATCCTGGAGTGCTTTCCATGCTTCAGAGCAAACCGTTTCACATTGTCCTAGCATTAATGCACTCTTGCCACTTTTCCACGAGAATGCTTCATCTGCTTCCATGATTTACCATGGTATGACAATCATAAAAGAGACCACTGAATACCTCAACCCCGGACAAATTCCCGTATTATACGGGGACCAGCCTCTGTTTACCCATGGAAAAATGCTCCAATATAATTGCCCTGAGTTATCAGAGGAAAAGTTTGTGATGATGTTTGGACACTTCCACATAGAGCAAAATTTTCTGCAATTAATAGGGAAATTCATGAAGGGTGGTGGTTGGGTGGGAGTTGCAGTAAATTCTGGAATAATTGATGTTGGTTCTGCAGAAGCTATTCAGACGGTAAAGTATTTATTAAAAGTGACAATTAGTGTTACAATTTTCTGAAGAACCCAACTTTTTAAAAAATATAACGTATTTATTTCTAGGTGAAGCACGTGACTAAATCCCGCCTGATGCACGAAATCACGTGCGCTGTACTGTACACTCTGCTGCATGAGGCTTATGATGATCTGCAACCTGATCATGCTGTCACATTTGACGATTTTCTAACGGAAATGGCAGCTAAATCTCCCACTTTCAAATACTGGGTGACCCTTTTTAATCTTGAAATTATTCTGCTAAATTTTGTTAGATCAATTCGTGGTGAAGATTACAATTTGTTCAAAACAACACTCAAGCAAATGATGCCATGGTTTCACATTTTTGATCACAAAAATTATGCACGCTGGGTTGCAGTTCATTTGAAAGATCTCGAAGAACTTCCAGAGAAGGCACCCTCCGTTCACCAAGAATTCTGTGCTGGTAAGTTGCTTAAACAATGGAGGAGCAGAAAGTATTATTTTTGGTACATACAATTTATATACATGATTACTTACTTTTGAAACAGGAAACTTTGTTGTTCATAAAACTGGAAACGCGTTCTCTGGGCTAGCTATCGACCAGGCACATGAACAACACAATGCCATGGTGAAAGGTGAAGCAGGCGCCATAGGGCTGACGCAAGATCCCACATCTCTCCGCAGGTTTTCAGTTTCGGGTCCAGAGGTGGGTTTTATGCTCTCGCAATATGAGGGTTCACGTCCACTTTCTCAGCTCATGAAACACCACGAACAATATCCGTCCTTCCAAAGAGCTTTTCTGGAGAATTGCGTCGCTTTGAAAGAGAGCTTCTCTCACTTTGGGAACCCTTTTCTTGAAGAGGGTAAGGAACTGTTGGCCTTGGATACACGAATCGCCACAATTCCGAAAGCTGTGGAAACATTGTATTCACTTGAAACGCTTGGTGAAGAAACCTACAAGTTATTCATTAAAGAGAGATTTGTAGAGGGGGCAATATCAGTGCAAGCCACACTCAAAAACTTTGGCGTGAAAATATTTGAAGCTAAGGAAAAGAAGGATACTGATGTCAGCCACCTGAAAAATGACCTGCAGTTATTCTCTAGACTTTTTATCGTTGCGAGAGAGCGCGATTTAGACCTTGACACTTTTTTCCAACACGAAAATAATAAATTTCCTCCTTCCATTAGTACTGCTTCCGGAAATTTAAAAAGCGGTAAGAAAAGTGATCTGATGGAAAAGCTTGAAGCCCAACCAACGACAGTAAGTATTTTTAACAATTCTTGTGATGCGATAGTATTTGATGGTGCTGCTGTTGTCCAGATGATTCGCCCTAAGAATTCAAAAACATTTGAAGATTATTATTCAGTGGATCTGAAACCATATGTTTTAGGCAATGCCAGAAGGGCCAATTGTCCCAGAATCGACCTTGTGTGGGATATGTACTTACCACAGAGTCTCAAAGCACAGGAGCGTGACAGCAGGGGCCGTGGTGTCCGTCGTAATGTTGTTCCCAATGGAGTTCTGCCGAAGGATTGGTCAGATTTCTTGAGAAATGATAGAAATAAAACAGAACTCTTCCAATTTTTGGGAAGAAGGTTTATTGAGGATATATCAGAAGTTAATGTTGTTACAAACATTGGAGGAGCACTGCGTTCCACTGACTCAGAGTGCAGTTCGCTAGAAGGTCAGACAGTTCACATGGAGGAGGCTGATGGTCGAATTCTTCTGCATGTCAAGGACGGCGTAGAACATGGAGCAAAAGTGGTTGTTGTAAGATCATCTGACACAGACGTGCTAGTGATTAGTATTTCATTTTTTCACCAACTGAAATTAAGTGGCCTCCAAGAATTGTGGTTTCTTACTGGAACTGGACAGAAACGCCGCTACATAGCCGTTCACAAAGTTGCAGAGAAACTCGGGGAAGAAAAATCAGTAGCCCTACGTGGCTTTCATGCTTACACTGGTAGCGATACTACCGCTTACTTCTCCGGCAAAGGAAAGAAAACGTGCCTCAACACATGGCTTCAAAACCCTGAAGTTACAACAGCGTTCCTTGCTCTCTCAAGCCCCTCTAATGAACTAGATGAAAAAATTTACCAGCTGCTTGAAGTTTTTGTTTGCCGTCTTTATGATCCGACTTCAGAGGCTAGACAAGCATCGATAGTCCGAAGGGACCTGTTTTCAAACAAAAATAGACTCGTCCAATTTATACCTCCCGCACCTCCATCCTTAAGACAGAAAGCATTGCGATCGGCGTATCAAGCCGGGCATTTATGGGGGAATTCCCTTAGGTGTGACGCGGAGCCGCCGTCACCTTCCACTTGGGGCTGGCAGGCAACGGAAAAGGGGTGGAAACCCGTTTGGACGGAAAACAGTTTCATTTGGGAGCAGCTTGCAGTGTTGAGCCGCTGTGGCTGCAAATCAAAGTGTGGGACCATGAGATGTGCATGCAGAAAGAGCGGAGTCCCTTGCACACTCCAGTGCTCCAACTGCAAGGAAAAATGTGAAAATAAAAGGTAATAACACTAATATTAATAATAATTTGAAAGTTGGTTTAAAAACAACAATTAAAAGTAATGAATATACTTACTTGCAGTACTCCGATTAGGGACACTCCGGTCCGACACGGCGACGGTGGTTTCGTATGGACACCCGATGACGATGATCTTGTCGGAGATCATTGAGGGTACATTAAAGAAATTTCGTGGTAACTCACTGTTCAATCTCCAAATGTATTACTTACCGTTTCTCACTGCTTACAGATTCTTCTTCAGCCTGGATATCCCTCATTTATGACAAAGCGAGGTTCCAATATTGTTTGTTGATCGTTTCATATTTACTCTGTACAACATTTTGTTAACTAAAGGATTTTCGACGTTTTTTTCTCACAAAAGCGTTGTAAGACCAATACATAACGTTGTTAGAACGTTTTCTTTTACTCCGTGACTAATAAAAATAGAAACTGTTTAAACCGCAGTTTATTTTTTACAAAAATATTTCTGACACTTTCATGGTTTGAGAGTAAACCAAATGTAAACCAAACACAATACTGCTTACGTGCACTGGAAATCTAAGTGTACGAATTTCGCACCCCTGCTTGTGAGTGAAAATATTTCGGTACACACCTGCAGAAGTGCGACAAAATATGCATACACTTGTACGTGAGCGAGTATAGATTCGCACACTTGCAAAAGTAGGTATTTCCTCTCCAAGTGTGTGAATGGTCACTCACGCGTCTGCAAGTGTGTGAACTTGTTTACTCGCCTAAAGCTGTGCAACGTTTGCACACTTGGACTTCCAGTGACTGTTTTTAATATCCTGTCGCCCGCATGCTAGAAATTGACACTCTCTAGAGCGTTGTAGAATTATATATTTTACATGTACTTAAGATACATTCAAATTTCGCGGTCAATTCTGGTCTGCCGACGACCGGAAGTAGTCACACGAAGCCAAAATAGTGACCGACGAGCACCGCATACATTTAGTTACCCTTTCGTCGACTGCGCAGCGCACCCCGACCGTCGCAATGTAAAACATTCCATAAAAGTTGTTAAAAATTCAAATTTCGCGCCATTTCCGGTCGGAGGGAGACCGGAAATGGTTCCTGGCAGTAACTTTGTCGTCCGCTAGCCTCTTACCTTTCGTTTAGGCCCCTATTTGGCGTTTGGAAGGGAGTTGGTTGTCGTCAACAACACATTATCCGTATTTGCGCATTTGAAATTTGAATTTCCCGCCCCAGCCGCTCCTATGGGTCCGAACTTCCGGTACTGCGGGTCAAAATGTTCGTTTGGGTCCATAGTACCACTGTGCAAAATTTCATGCTTTCTTCACAAAATGCAGGATTATTTTGGTAACCGCCTGGACTATTACATGGAGGGTATAGGTGCGGCGCGCTGTGCCGCTCGGTGCTTACAGCGGCAGAGAGGCGGCCTCGCGGCGTACCGCCTGCCGTCAAGTGCGCACGAGTGTGTGTGTGTGTGTGTGTATGCGCGCGCGCGCGCGTCTGAGTGTGAGCTTGTGCGTGATTGGCAGGGGCAGAAGACACAATACTCTCTCTCTCTCTCTCTCTCTCTCTCTCTCTCTCTCTCTCTCTCTCTTTGTCGCCCCGTCCCCCCCGAGCTCCACACTATACCCCTCCTACACTTCGAGTGCAATTTCCTCTCCCAACACACAACGCCCAGCACCACACAACGTTAACAGCCATTATTTCCCAGAGAACACCACGGTAAATTAAGCCACCCCCGGACACTACCGGGCCAAATTCTCTCTCTTTCTCAACCCCCCCCCCCCTTCTCTCTCTCTCGGCCGTCCCTCGCATACACCCGCAGTCTCATCATTCGCCGATCAGGCCACAAAAGCACTCAAGTAATGCAGAGCGAAGCGACGTGAGAGTACCATAAGCCGATCTTACTGAGAGGTATGGACGAAACGAGAGAGAGATAGAGAGAGAGACAGACAGAGAGAAAGCACGCGTTCAGGAGGGCAGCGTAGGGCAGTGAAGCCTCCGGCAAGACCAGCGAGCAGCAGCCTTTATCCGGCAGGCCCAGAGCGCCGGCAGCCGATCCGACCAGAGGACCATAACCAGGCGCCAACCGGCTTTGACCAACTTGCATTTTGATTCGACCAGAGTCCGATACAGCCAGTCTGCCTCGCCATTCTCCAAACTCATCAATAGGAATAATCAAATTAATTCTGCTCATTGGCATCTTCCTGCCCCCTTCCTCTCTCTCCCTCTCCCCGACTAATAACTACTGCCAACGTTATCAGCAAAACCAGGCCGATAATCGGATCGGAATCGACGTCATCAAGCGGCTACATTTTTTGCGACTTGTAGCAACTGGCGCACATCTCGTAATTCATTTAATTCTCATATTTTGGAAAACAAACAGCAAAAAAACAAACAGCAAAGAAAAAAAACGCTGACTTAACTCTTTTATTTATTGACGCGTCCTGTCTTTTTCAATAGTTTTTAAATCATTTTTTCCCCGTCCAATATTTGTTTTGACAGTGTATTGGCCGGCGCTGGGCGGACGCAGTCAGTCCCGACCTTAATGGACGAGGCTGGCACAGCACTGTCGCTGTGTTTGTGACTTGGCCAAAGTTCAAATTGTGTCGGTGCCGCTGAGCCCGCTGCCGTCCGTAAAGCGCGCTCGCTCGCTCGCTCTCTCTCTCTCTCTCTCTCTCACATACACACACACATACACACACTCGACTTGCAAGCGGGAAAAAAAGATAATAAAGAACGCGGTGGGGTACACTGCTATAAATTCAGTTTAAAATGGGGGGGGGGGGGGATTGCATATCAAAAGATCGGAGCAGCGATGTAGAGATGGCGCGGAAGAGATGTTCGGTACTGAGGACGCCAACGTCCTTGACAAGGGCGACAGAAACGTCGCGAACTGAGGCGGTGACGGGGGAATGTCACTTAACTGAAGGCCGAGACTGAAGCCTGACCGTCGGCAATGTCGCGTCTCTCAGCGAGATGTCCGTCAAAACAAATCAGAGACATTTGCGACAGCCATACCCGCTACCGGAATCGCGACACATTCGAAAGTGTAACTGGGCAGGTGAAAAGTTTAGACAAAAGTAAACAATAATTGGCTGAGCGATAGCGAAGCCTATTACTCCAGTGGAGATCAAAAAGTTTCGTGTCTGTCTGTCTGTAAACACGATAACTCGAAAACGGGTTGAGCTAGGTACCTGAATTTTTTAGCGTAGCTTTGTAGCATAAGAAGCAACAACTGTATTGATTTTGAGCCCTCTAGCTTAAAAATTGACCTGTCAAAAAAATCAAAAACGAAAACCCCAATATATTTATTTTAATTTTTTATATTTTTACATTACGCCAAGACTTAACTTGTGAAAGTAGAGCCCGTAGGGCCAAAATTTTGTCCGTTTGGCTCTATCTCTAACCATTTACTCGCCAGAGGGCGATATTCACACGAAAACGACCCCAAACCATTTTAATGTTGTTTCTCAGATATTTGACTGTCTCTGGTGGGGCAACTCGTCAAAATAAAATCCTGGGGGTAAAATTTGTGACTTTGGGAGCCAAAGGCCTATCTACGACTCTGCCTTTTGTCCGACTCGGATGTCAGCGCCGCAGGCCTAGGTAGATGTATGCCAGGCGCGTCGCAGCGTAACAGTGTTTCGTGAGATATCGCGAAGCCTGCTACGCGAGACGTGGTCTGGCGTAAATCTATCTACCTAGTATATTAAATACTTCACGCTTTTCTCGTAATGTTTGCGTGTGTTTCAGGTTTCAGAGGGGAGATTCCGTGCCTGCTTCGCGGAATTTCGCCTCCACTTCGCGCTATAGCGTGGAGGGCCTCATTTGCGAGTGACTTAGCCCTCGGCCTGAGAACATGCAGTTCAACGCTGTGCGCGCCCCTTCATGCGCCAACGACGACAAGTACGGGTTTTTGAGTCGACCAAATCTCGGCTTCCTGCTTGTTATGTCCTCTTTTGAACCCTCGTAAGTCGCGCAGTGGTGCAGACACCGCGCAGCGGCGAATGGACTGCGCCTCGGGGGTAAATGAGCAAAAAATAACAAAAGATGAGACGAAGAGTTCGTCGATAGAGCGCACTCGAACAACAACATTTATGCCTGGCCTTTTTCCTATTTGTTGCTTTGGTCTTTCTTGTCAAACTTTCCAAACTGTTTGAGGCATCGACCTTTTTATTTTAATTTATTTTGAAAAACAAAAATTCTTTTGCATATAACGACGGGTAGCACTCGTGTTGGGATGGTGTGAGCTTGGCGTCAACATGGTGGGTTCAGCAGCACCCTCCGCCACCCACCAACCCCTCAGAGAGAAGGGGCGCGGCCGTCAGAACACGAAAAAAAGAGAGTTCATGGGCCGTCAAAGGAGTCGAATGTGATGGAGGTGAAAAGAGGGGGGGGGGGGCAGAAGACGGGCGAAAGGGACGAAAACGTGAAACGGATTGGGACAGGGACGGCATACCGAAACGTGCAGGGGTCGGGCAGGCAGAGAGAGAAAAGGGAGCATGAGAGAGAGAGAGAGAGACTCACCTCGGCACGTCACCAAACGTCCAAGTTGACCCAAAAGGCGCGCGGCCCTGCTGGACCACCACGAACGGTGGGCGACGGAGAAACGCCACACTGTGTTAAAAGATGAGCGCAGGGTGCGAATTTCACCACCATACACTTTTACGTAAGGCTTCAATTGTTACAATGAGAATATCAAGAACAATCACGAAAGTACAAACGAATTTGTTCAAAAACCACAATACTTGCCGATTCAGGTAGATTAGCACACACAAGAGCGACAGCGAATTGCACCCTTAGGGCCACAGTACTTACAGTAAGTACACCGAAACTAATTACGGTCGCATTCACGGAGAAATTTCGACGTAGCTTTGCAAGTGCTGCGGGGCTGACTGGTAAATTACGGTGAAAATCGCCGTAAACATTTATGAGTGCCTTTCCCTCCTTCCTCCGTCTCTATTTACTTCAGCGATAGTGTGTGTGTGTGTGTGTGTGTGTGTGCGTGTGTGTGTGTGTGTTGGGGGGGGGGGAAGGCAGGTGCAAGCCAGCAGCATTGATAAAGAGCTGCGATCAATCAGAAGGAGCCGCACGTCAGCGTGGGAGGCGGTATGGGGGGG
>NW_026267312.1:190612-193068 GCF_000697945.3 Frankliniella occidentalis | reverse complement strand
AAGCGACCATCCCTTGACCTCTCCAAGGGAAAAGGGGGGGGGGGGGGCATCCCCCCGGGCAGGGGCGTGCAAAAAGTCAACATTCATCTTCATTTTTATTTTTGTTTTTTAGGATTTTCGTTCTAGTGCCCACCGTCGCCGCCGGTACTGTGGCGCTCAGGCGGCGGCGGTGGCGCATTTCAGGACCCCCTCCAGGAGCTTTCCCAGGTGCTTCTCCAGGGGACTCCAGGGGACTCCAGGGAACTCCAGGGGAGTGCCCCTCCGTCCGGACCGGGGCGCGCCCAAAGGATTTGTAAACCTCTCGGTTGCTGGAATGGCTGCGCGCACTTTTGGACGCGGCAGGAGAGGGAGAGAGAGGTAAGTCTTTGGAGAACCGTCACGACGGAGAGGTGCGGGGGCAGAAGGGCGTAAACGTCTTCAGCTGAGACATCCAGGAGGAAGTGATAGAGAGGGAAAGAGAGGGAGAGAGAGAGAGAGAGAGGGGGGGGGGGAGCTGCCAAGGGGATCAGTCAAACTGGATTGAACGGTAAAACGAAATGCAAAATGCTTTCAAATTCAGGATGAAAGCACTATACGGCTGCAGCTGCATGCAAAGTGACAGACTGAAAACCCGTTCGGAGTCACGGAGCGAATTTTACGCGAGAACCTATCGCTCCTTGGCAGTCTAAGAACCTGGTGTGTGGTCTGCGTTGTTGTAGCCCCGATTAATACTTCTAAAGCGCGCCCAACTAACTCCCCGCCGGTAGCCCCTTGCCGCTGTGCTGACCCGCTGCGCAGCCGCGTGCCCCGGGTCTGCCTACCGTGTGGACGTAAGGCGGCCCGGGCGCACTGGCGAGCGACACAGACACATGACTCTTCAAACGGGCTAAACTTGGGTGACTCTTCGTGGGCACTCAATACAATAATTGCACTGCATACTTTTTGCGTCAGTGCGCGCAGAGACCTGCGCTGCTACACGATCTGGACTTGTGTCGCGACACAAGTTCTGAAGGCTGTCTCAAGTCACCATCACAGTCGGCTCTCTGGCCTCCTCAGCTGCTCCTGGCCTGCCACCGAGCTTTTGCCAGCAGCTCTGTTGACGAAGGAAAGGCCGCCTTCCTCATTCACTGTTTTGCAAACAGTTTACTTTTTGCCGGCGATAACTTTTCTGCAGTTCGGCCGAACTTGTACTACAAAACATGCCTGCCGACGGACTTATCTTTGGTGAATTGCACCCTCACAGGCTTTGCAGTTTTCCTTTACTTCTTCATTTTTTAAATAAGTTTTATAAACATAGAAAAGGGGCGGGGGATAGTGCACGTATATACAGTTGTGCACTTGCTGAAGTGCGCGTGGTAGACAGGTGGTCAGGGGGGGCTGCGGGCGGTCGAGCACAGCGGAGCGAGTTGGATTGTAGTACACACGGAGGGAGACACGGTTGGGGTGTGCATGTGCAGCAGAGAGAGAGAGAGAGAGAGAGAGAGAGAGAGAGAGAGAGAGACAAGTAAAGGAGCGACCTTTTTCACTCCCAGGAGAGCGATTTTAGTGAAGCCAATTTGACGACTCTTGGGAGAGCGATATTAATTACATCGCTCGTTTGCAATAACTTTTCGCGACATTTTTGGTTACGAATAAGACTAATTTTGAGTCATTTTCGCAAACGTCGCTCGTTTAGGGTCGTTTCTGCGACATTTTCTGTTACGAAGAAGACTCATGTTGAGTCATTTCGCAAAAATCGCTCTAACAGAGCGATGACGCCTATACGTCGCTCTATTCGGGAAAGAAAGGTCACTCTTCGTTTTACAGTGAGGGAGGGAGAGAGGGAGGGAGAGGGGGAGGGGGAGGGAGAGAGGGAGGGAGAGAGAGAGAGAGAGAGAGAGAGAGAGAGCGACGGGGAGGGGCAGGGGGGAGACAGAGAGAAGGGCGTACACGAGTATGCTCTTTGGGTTAACCTGAGCTCGGCGAGGGAGCCAAAAACAGGCCCACACGTGAGAGGCACGAGTGCGAGCGTGGCAAGAGTATAGGTATACAAACAGATAATATACTTGACATATGTTCTGTATCGAAGCGGCGCGGCTGGCGCGTTAGTACATTTCGATCCAAATAATGTCCTGGCCGCTTACTACTGGTCAACATAATGGCAATCCGATGATATTTCCGATTTGAACACAGTAATTTTACAGCGGTTCTCCCACGTGGAAAATAAGACTTTTCGGCGGCGCCACGCCGACTAGCGCACAGCGCACCAAGGCAAGGTAAACCCCCTTCCTCCATCAGATGCAAGAGATGCAACCTGCCTGCCGCCGGCTAGGAGGGCAGGCAACCGAAAGTTGTTGGGCGACGGAAAGGGAGGGGGGTGGGAAGAGGGCGGTCGGAGACAAAAGGGGATGGCGCAATGGAGAAAAGGGGTTAGGAGGGGAGGGCGGGAGCAGCGCCACCTTGCCCACACCGCAAAGCGGCGGGGGAGAGGACTAGGG
>NW_026267312.1:181106-181602 GCF_000697945.3 Frankliniella occidentalis | reverse complement strand
CGGGGCGTGGCGGGGCGTTGCGGGGCGTGGCGGGGCGTGGCGGGGCGTGGCGGACAGCCTCGGCCTCTGTGGTTGATGACCCCATCACGGCGGCCCGCTCGCGCGCACCTCGCCCGGGGGAGGCTGCCATCCTACTGATCAGCGGGGCAGGGGAGGGGGTCCGCCGCCGCTCCGTGCCCTGCACGTCCAATGCCCCCCTCCACCTGTCCGAGACCTCGTTCCGCTCCCATCTCAATCTCAGTGCCCGGCCCCGCCCCGCCCTTTCTTGCTTTGCCCGCCGCCGCCACACCTCTGTGGTCCCCACCGGCCGCATACTCTTCCTACATCCTCTTTGCAATTCCGTGACAAGCAGCAGTTGCTGAAGGTACATTGGGGGAACCTCTCCCTCACTTCCACTTTTCTACCCGTTTAAAAAAGTGAGGTCCCGAATTCAGTCCGAACGGCCGGGCTGTTCCCGGGGTTGTCCGAAGGGAAAGTCCGAAGTACACCCAGAATG
>NW_026267312.1:178457-179864 GCF_000697945.3 Frankliniella occidentalis | reverse complement strand
GAGAGAGAGAGAGAGAGAGAGAGAGAGAGAGAGAGAGAGAGAGAGAGAGAGAGAGAGAGAGTGGGCGAAAAAATCCCGCGTGTCTGGAGAGCCGGATAATCCTGCGCGTGACGTGTGACGAGGCAGCACCGACGAATAATTCATTTTCGATTCGAGTCGTATTCCTTTTCATGCTAAACTGTCTCCTTTCTTTTATTCGCTTGTAATAAAAAAAAAATAATAAAAAGATAAAAATCAATAATAATCGCCGTCAATGAAGACAGGTCCCTCCGGTAGCGGCGGCGCGTGACGCCGTCAGGAGGCGAGCAACAAGGGGACGCGCCGGCTGGGAAAAATGGAGACAAAGATGGCTGAATTAGTGGCGGGGAGAGAGAGGGAGAGAGCGAGAGAGGAAGGGGGGCGTTGGTGTCACGGGCCGTGTCCACTTTGTCAGGTGGAGCACTGCAGCAGTCCATCTCCTCCGTCGCCCTGCTCTCTCTCTCCATGCTCTCTCTCTCTCTAGCCGCTGCCTCTCTCTTGCGCACCCGCTCTCCCGCAGGGACCATTTAGATTGTACGCCGTTCTGCCGCCCTGCCCTCCCCCTCTCCTCCACTCTCTTCTGCCTCCCCCACTCCCCTCCTCCCCCCTTTCTGCCCACTTTCCTCCCAGCGACACGCAAATACACTCTGATAGGAAAAATGGGAAGGGCGGCTGCCTGCAGCTGCTTCTGTACTGTGTATGTGTGTGTGTATGTGGTGCAGGTGCTAGGCACACACCTGCACTCACACTCACACGCACACTCACAGACCTACACTCTCACACACACACAGAAGCTAATTTGCATACTGCGGGCACCGGTAAGACCCTTCTCCCCTCCTGGAGCCCGGGGGCACCACACACAGGTTCTGGGGCACCCTTACTTACTCTCTCTCTCTCTCTCTCTCTCTCTCTCTCTCTCTCACACACACACACACACACACACACACACACGCACACGCGGGGGCCCCTTTTCGCCTCGTTCTGGAAGAAAATAGACGGGGGGAGAGAAATATGCGAGGAGCGTTCACGCGCGCGTAACAGAGAGAGAGAGAGAGAGAGAGAGAGAGAGAGAGAGAGAGAGAGATGCTAGCCAACCGATGTGTCCCGTATGTCATTCTCTTTCTTTCCCTTGACATACCACTACTTACCCTTTTTTACCCGCAAGACCTTTCTTGTCTTTTTGTCTCACTTTCTGGCTCCAGAGGCTGGGATAACATTTTCTTTAAATACAAATAAAATAGAGGGGGAGGCTTATCTTGACGACTACCTCCATTTCTTCCGCTCATTCATATTTGCAAAAGACAAATCAAATCCAGATCCAATACGCAACAAAATCCTGAAATTTTAAAAAAAGACACGAGATTTGATTACGAATACGCCTGCCCCCCC
>NW_026267312.1:173648-176987 GCF_000697945.3 Frankliniella occidentalis | reverse complement strand
ATAAGAGAAAGCACGCCCGAGACGCGACGCGCAGGCATTTTATTTCTCCCCCTCGCGCCATCTCTCTCTCTCTCTCTCTCTCTCTCTCTCTCTCTCTCATTTTTATCTCACTCACACACTAGCCCATAACCCGTGGCGGAGAAGGGGGTATGGAACTTTCATTAGTGAACTCTGCAATCAATCTGTTCCATTCCCTGCCTGGACGACATGCGTCACTGGCAACGGCGGCAATGTGTCATCCCTGGTGGCAGAGGAAGAGTGTGTGCGTGTGTGCTTGTGTGTTTGTGTGTGAGCTTGTGTGTGAGTGAGAGAGGTCAAACTTTCTGATAAGCGGGACGGTCGGTGTATCGCATGGCGCGCGCGTGATGCCGATTAAACGCCCCGCATTTATCGTCCTGGTCATCCCGAGAGAATAACGAGCTGGCAATATGCAGCGCGCAGCGCCATGCAGCGCCATCAAAGTTGGTATTTTCGAAATGCATTTATCGTGTGTTTGTATGCACGTGTGTGTGCCATTTTACTCTTTTATATTGCATTCCCAGTACCATATCTCTCTCTCGTGTTGAGGAAACTGGGACAGGTCTTTCAGTCAGTGTCGTGTAGTTTATACCGGTACCTTACCGGTACCTTCTCAGACTCCACATAACACACATGACATATTTGTAATGTTTCAGGGCAGCTCGCACGCTAGTGTGAAGTCAAGTGACGCTCAGGTGTCCGTAACTTAACATAACAAACATGATTGGATTGTTAAATAATTTAACAAAACCACAAATAAAATTTTAAGTTAAGTTGGTAACTTAACCGATTAGTAAATTGTTATACCCTTAACGTTATAGACAGAACCAATTCCCTTAACGTTAAAAGCAACTTTCGTTTATTTTAAAACTGATATCGCAAAAGCACGAAAGAATACATAACATTTTAACATTTATTAAACTAATATTTGTTGAATCCATAACGGTTATTTTATTTTAAAAAGTTAAAAGTTATTTTTGTAAGTGCAAAGTGGAAGTGCAAAATTAAACACTTGCTTTACCAGTGCATATAGTTCTTTCTTGGAATCATTCCGAAAGAAAGTCCGTTTACCCAGATTCATTGGGAAAATTCCACGGGCTGTAGGAGCTCGGCGCCTGCGAGGCTCGGGGTAGGCCGCCCCGCTGCACACGCCTGCACTGCAGGCGAGATGTTGCCTACCAATCAGGCACTATGGGAGCTCGCACTGGCGGTGCTTTGGGAACTTACACACTAAAATCTTATGAATTTTTTTGTTCATAGTTACTATGAGTTCTGTAAACATGCTCGGCTTACGCATTTTTTTATACGCCAGTATGCACAAATTTCGTCATACTGGCGCATCACGGAAAAAAAGAATTTGCTCCCACAACTAACGATTTTGTTAACATAGACATAACAAATAATTTTTAGTTGCAGGAACAAAGAAATTGCTATGGGAACCAAAATTCTGCTGCCACAACTAACGCGTCGCTATGGTCGGCTATGGTAACAAATGCAACTGTTCTGGTTACTAAACGAGGATTTTTTCTTACAACAAACGCATTTGTTACCATAGCGACGCGTTAGTTGTGACAGCAGAATTTTGCTTCCCAGAGCAAATTCTTTGCTCCTTCAACTAAAATTGTTTGTTATGTCCATGTTAACTAAATCGTTAGTTGTGAGAGCAAATTCTTTTTTTCCGTGATCAAAAAATGCGTAAGCCGAGCATGTTTACAGAACTCAGTAACTATGAACAAAAATGTTCATAAGATTTTAGTGTGTAACTGCAAATGACAGACATTCTATCGGTATGATTGCAGTACAATTAGGATGCGCTGACACTGATACGGTAAACCAATACGTGTCCAACTGTTCAACACTTTGAAGTGTGTAAATGCAAGTTGAATAAGTTGCAAGTGTTCAACTCCGTAGTTGTGCACTAGCAAGTGTTGAGCAGCTCAAAAGCTTTGAATTTGTAAGTGTGCAACTCGCCTGCTAAAATCTACCGACTTTACCAATTGGAAATATTCAACTCCGTTGAAGTATATACTTGAAGTGTGTATTGAATGTGCAGTTTGGACACTAACAAGCAGTTGCACACTTGATTCATCAGTGTCAATGTTTCCAGCGAGTGCAAAAGTTAATTTTTCGTCCGACCGAGCGTGAACTTTTCGTGCTAAAGAGGCTTTAGCAGCACACTAGTTGCTTCCGCGGGTCTCGGCGATGTTCTCTGCGGGGCGCCGCGGTGGCTACTTCCGGTGCGGCTACTTCCGGCGCCACTACTTGCTCCCCCCCCCCACCACCACCACCACCACCACCACCAGCCCCCGGCCCACGATGGCGTCGGATTGCCCGCACTTCTACACCGTGAGCGGGCCGGTGAAACGGGAGCCCTGAGCTGCGGTCTGGCGTATCGCCGGCAACACCGTCTCCGCGAGAATCCTCACCCACCCCTCCCCCCTCTCCCACCCCTCCACCCCGCCGCTGACGCTAGTCGTGATAAATAAAAAGCAGTGTCGCAGTGTCTCGTGGAACGCGCCACATTTTCGACACCTGTTGGCTAAGCGAGACTGATGGTCGAGCGTTCAGCGCTGTCGACGACATTACCACAGTGAAAAATACCGTCCTAAGTTTATGCTGTATTTTGTAACAATCAAGATTTACACAACATCCTCGTAAATTTATAAAACCCTACACTTACTCGTCGATGAATTCTAAGTCGATGTGCATAGTGCTTGTAATTTTACAATTACGGATTGTTATTTTACAACATGTGTCAAGGAAAATTTTCCCGTAAAACCTGCATTTTTTCCACATGTATGGGAGTACAGAACTTGCGACTATCATAAAAAATGCAAAGAAGATTGTAAGTTAAATTCATACAATACAAATCCGTTGATCGTGTATCTTAAACTCAACGAAAATACTATATAATCGTTTGAGAGAGTTTTTAATTAACGTTTGAAGTGCAGCATTTTCACTCTTTTGGCATGTCCGCCTTTTTCCAGAGAGACACAGATCATCCATCGCCAAACTCGCATATGACGAGATAAACGTGAGCATTGAAAAAGGATCATATAGTATTGCGCAGAAGTCACTGATCGACAGTGAGTCCCGTTAACTCTCACTACCAACTCTCGCTCGCTCTAACGTCATATCCTCCGTTTCTCTCTCTCTCTTTGACGAGACGTCTTTGTTCCGATATTTCCTGCTCCTCAACCTCATTCCTTCCCTACGCCCGGCGCGCCATGTCGGAAGGACCCCCAGCCTCCCCCACCGCACGAGCAGCGATCGGAAAGCGTTTACTGCAAGAGATGAAACCTCCACGCGACCGGGCGGGGC
>NW_026267312.1:171368-172128 GCF_000697945.3 Frankliniella occidentalis | reverse complement strand
CGTGGCGTGGCGGGGCGTGGCGTGGCGTGGCGCGGCGTGGCGTGGCGTGGTGGGGCGCGGCGTGGCGTGGCGTGGCGGGGCGTGGCGTGGCGGGGCGTGGCGTGGCGTGGCGCGGCGGGGCGTGGCGTGGCGGCAACCGAGACGTGTAAGGGGATGCGGCCCGACAAAAGGATGGGTCTCTCTATCAGCCCCCCCAACCAACCCCGCTCTTTCTTCCCCGTCCTGCCCCACGACGACGACGCCTCGGACTACGGGCGTAAAACAACGGGCAGAGGAGGAACTTATTTAGCAGCGAGAAAAGGGATTGAGGGGCAAGAGGGGAGAGGGGGGGGGGGGGGTCTGATAAGCCGTCCTTTGCTGCTGCTGCTGCTGATCTGCTCCGGCCCCCCTCTTGTGGTAGCGGCGGAGGAGCGTCAGAGACGAGACAAACTACTCGGAGTTTGCTCGGGTCCACACAGCAACGCCGGTTTTGTCTACATGTGCTCTGGTGCAGCGAATTAACGAGCAGCGAGCAGTTTCGACGATTCTTCAGCTGCTAAACCTACTTTTGATTTTAGCGTGTAACCGCGATCGACCGACTATACTTCTCTCTCTCTCTCTCTCTCTCTCTTCATCTTTCTCTCGCTCCAACACACCCATTACCCATGTGGAACCCTCTGCCGCTGCAGCAGCGTGATGGCAAGCGATTTCTGGCTCATGAACTTGGGATATGTGTCGTGAACGGAGTGGAGAGGGGTGGGATGTGGGGGAGTGGGAAAGG
>NW_026267312.1:167826-168898 GCF_000697945.3 Frankliniella occidentalis | reverse complement strand
ACAGAAAAACGTAAAATAAAAAACCAACTGAAACAATGGCAAACTTTTACCCACTTCGCTCAGCTACCCCGTGCACATTGACTACGCACGGGCCCCTAGTTATGTGATACAGCAAACAGTTTAACACGTTGAGTGCGGCGGGGGTAGGCAATCCCATGTTATTGGGACCCACGGTGTGGGTCACGCCGCACTCAACGTGTTGAAGAGCAATGCCTCGTATAGCAAGCAAACAATCCGGCCCGAAACGGAAAAAAAACAAAACAAAACAACTAGACACCATATCCGCCACGTTCAGGCGGCTTGATGATATGAGACAGGAGCAATCCGTCCTCATCCCAAGGGGATGGCCCACGACGCCACCTTGTCAAGCACAGCAGCCGACAGCCTGCCGTTTTTCCTGCTACGCGCAATCAAGCAGCAGTATGCACCCACACGCCCATATGGACTCTCTCTCTCGCACAGCGCGCGCTCCAGATGAACACTCGTTTGCTCTGCGATAACACTGTCTGCCCCCCAGTAGTTGTTTGCCGTTGAAATGAGTCAGGGGCGCCCCCTCGGCTGTGTACCGACCACATTGGCGACGGCGGCCCGACCGACCGCGCGCGACCGACCGCGGCCGACTCGACCCGGTTGCTGCTGGTCCCCAAACTCACCTGCAACAGAGAGAGAGAACAGAGCGTTAGAGAGAGAGAGAGAGAGAGAGAGAGAGAGAACAGAGCGTTAGAGAGACGTACCGTCATGTAATATGAATCGGGCGAGTGGAGGAGAGAAATTTAATATTGCGTCCGAAGCGACACGATTCAACCCCGTCCGGAACAAGCGCGAATTTCCTCATTGACTTTGCCATCATTCGTTCCCCCCCCCACCCACATTTGCCAAAAGTAGTATTTTCGCGGGTCTTTTCGAGGGCATTCGCTGACAATAACGCCGTTTCAAAATTATAGTACGTTGGTGATGTTTGAAAAGGAGTCTATGTCTCCGAATGTTTGGCTACAAAGAGTTCTTGATATTGAGACAATTCAGATCATGTGAGGCCGGAGAGTGCAACCAAACCCCTCTCCCTTCCTTACAT
>NW_026267312.1:154570-155696 GCF_000697945.3 Frankliniella occidentalis | reverse complement strand
TTTGGCGTTAAATGACGCCAACCATTTTACAGTGGAGTTTTGAGGTCGATTGACCTCTAACCTCCTCCTTTCTTTCTTTCTTCCTCTGCCAGCGATAAAAAGATGTCCAATAGGACTAGGCGATGCGCCTAGCAACGCCAGACTGTTCATTTTCATCATTTCACGATAACAATCTATCACGAATAGTTCGTAATTGAAATAACAAGTATTATTAGCCAATTTCGGTTACGAACTGTTAGAGGCGGCATTAAACAAACTATTCGTAACATCACGATTTAATAGTGCCAATTGATCAGGATGTTGGTGTGTTTCGAATAAGCTTCTTGTGTCCAGGGTCGTTCGTTTAGGACAACAAACGAAAAACACACTGTTCTTCATTGTACAAATGTATTCGTTACTTGAAAACACTGTTATTCAAATACTGTGACGTCACATTCTATAAAATGTGAATTGTGTCACATTATTTAGAATATCATGTCACATTCGTTTTCACGTGACATAGGTATGCCTCTTATGCACTGAGCCCTTGAGGGCAGAGCGGCGCAAAATGTATGTCACGTTCTAAAGAATGTGACATGATATTCTAAATAATGTGACACAATTCACATTATATAAAATGTGACGTCACAGTATCTGAATAACAGTGAATAACGAAGAGTTTGTGTCCAAAAATTAACAAGAAATTTTTCGCCAAATTACAAAATAATTTCCAACAGCTCAGGCCCCGGTTAGGGGGGCTGCCACAGCGTCGAGGAAAACGTCCATAGGCACTCCAGCAGGTGCATCCGATAGTGCATCGACACCTGACACCTGACACCTGACAGTCCCTGCCCGTGCCGCGTGCCGCCGTCCAGGATGGCCTGGTGACAAGCGTTACTCATTTCCGAAAGGTGACGAGAGTACATAAAATATACATAATAATAACGTATGCAGATTAGTTCATCACTCGCGATCGACCTGCCTGCTGGTCTTTAACACTTCGTCGCCTGCTCCCCGCCCCCCCTTTCTTTTAGCGCCTTGCATTTTCTAATACCTCTTTCATAATCAATCTCCCCTCCAAGGCGGCGGAGGTCGTAAAAAAACGCGGACGTCTCTCTGTCGACCCCCTGCTTCCCCATCACCCCCT
>NW_026267312.1:143176-143725 GCF_000697945.3 Frankliniella occidentalis | reverse complement strand
TACTTTACTGTGTTCTTTAAAGCGTTACCTCTGAGAATTTTAGCACACTGACTAACGCTCAGCCACTACGGGCTGCTGCACGTACTCCTACGTAAAAGTAACCACTGAATTTCGAGTTGGTTCAGAGCGCGCCGTCAGGTCAGAGAGCTGGGCGCCTGTGCAACTCGGGGTAGGCCAACCCGTAGTACAGCCAGGCACTGCAGGGCAGATGTTGCCTACGTATCAGGCGTTACGGTAACTCGCGGCGGAGGCTGAACTGAACACGCGGCCGTTCTTTCGCAACGGTGAATATGACGGACCGTTCGTTCTTTTTAGACGGATCACTTGGCAGTCGGTAGCTCCCGGGTGGTCCAGGCCGCTTTCCGAGGCTTTCCCCCGTCACAGATTTAGCCACCGCCTAAATTGATTGGCGGAAATAATGCGGCGAATTTTTGCCGTCAGGTTATACCAGCACCAAACGAGGTCTTTTCCCAGAAATGAGAGGAACGGTTGGCTGCATTTCCAGGACTTCGCTTATTTCAGGAAAATTTTGACAAAGGGGCGTATGTC
>NW_026267312.1:139121-143126 GCF_000697945.3 Frankliniella occidentalis | reverse complement strand
GGGGGGGGTCTGGATAGCGGCGGCCTACAGCCTTCAGGACGTTAGCCTCTGGCGGCCGCGGCGGGCTGCGCAGAACAAAGTGAGGGTGGGGCGCTGGGCTGGGTGCCCTGGGCCCGGCTGGGCCCGGCCGGGCGGCCAGTGCTCGGGGATCGATGTGGCGGCGCCGGCGAGGCGATGCAGAGCTAAGAGTCAGCTGATTCCCTCCAGCTGGGCGGCCCGTCACGGCGCCTGTGCTGGAGCCCTTCTTCTTCTTCTTCTTCTTCATCGTCATCTTCGTCATCGTCATCTTCATCATCGTCATCTTCATCATCGTCATCTTCATCATCGTCATCATCTTCATCCTCATCATCTTCATCCTCATCATCTTCATCGTCATCATCTTCATCATCGCCATCTTCATCATCACCATCTTCATCATCACCATCTTCATGATCTTTGTTATCTTCATCATCATCTTCTTCACTGACATCTCTTACTATACAGTTGGATTTGAAGAGCGGCAACGTTTCTGTGCATATCCAGACCGGATACAAGTTATTCCTAAAACTGCGTCCAAACAAACTGTCTTAATTTTTACTTTTTTTACACCGGTTAATTCGTATTCGCTTTGGATGTTCACAAAAAGGGTTCCCGTTTAATAATGAAGAAAATTATTCCTTTTCATTTAGAGTGCGCAGCGGCCGACACCGCGCACAACGAAATCTACCACCGACTTTAATGTAAAAGCAGCTTTGCACAACTTCTCGAGGACTTATCCTCCACCAGGGGTCCTTTTTACGCAATAAAGTTATCAATCAATCGAACTCCGCTCTCCTCTCTCTCTCTCTCTCTCTCTCTCTCCTTTATCCATTAGCGAATCAAAGTCGCGAGGGCTGCCGCTGGTCCCGCCGGATCATCGTCGCTGTTTGCAGAGGATTAGACCCGATAAGCCCGGGGTGGACACACAAACCAAACGAGAGAGAGAGGGGGGGAGGGGGGCAGAGTGCACGAGAAAGAGAGAGAGAGTGAGAGGGGGCGGGAGGAGTCCTAGAGGCCACTCTCGCAGTTTTCCCCGAGCAGGAGGAGGAGGAGGGGGGGACTACCGGCGTGTGGCGGCAGAGCAAACACCCCCCCCCCCTCCTCGCGCCATTCATTTCCCTCATTCAGAGAGGGAATGCGACCACGACGGTATAATCCCAATCCAATCCCTCCCGTATTCGCGACGCTGTGATGGCGCCCGTTACATTATCAATGCGGCGGGGTCAGGTCTGTGTGCATGAGCGTGCGTTTTTGCAATGAGTTTGGCGAAAATCAGCGGAGTGCCCCTCTCAGAGAGACTTGTTCGCAGATAGGCTACACAAAGCGCAGGAAATGTAAAAGATGGAGAAGTGAGAATGTTTCAAAACGCTATTTTTAAAATGTTTAAATCGGTTGCATAATAGTGCGAAGGGAAATCTTGCAATTCAAGTCAAAAAATGCGTTCAGGAGAATAAAATTCTTCGCGAATCATCACATTGGTAACAATTTTCCGCAACGGTTGGCGATTGACGATAAAAATCTGTCACGACTACTCCATAGATGAAAAGTAATGAGTATTTTTCGTCGTTGGATACGAGCTGTTATTTCGTTGTGAAACATCACGATTTCATATGGCGAAGGTTGCTACAAAGTTTGAGTAAGGCTTTGTATCCGGAGTCCGTGAAATTCTCCCACACAGCCAAATGTAACGGGTACGTTACATTTTTAGTCAGTGAACCCTGCGTTGCCTTGGCCGGCCGCGCGGGGACTCACTCGGTACCCTCGCCATTGCCTTAGCCGGCCGTGGCGAGGCGCCTGGCGGGTAGGCAGCCGCAATGCACATCAGTATTGCGGGCTGGCCTACCTTGCCCCTGTCAGCTGAGCGCCGCGCCGCTCGGCGGCGACGAGGTGCCTCTCGTTGCCGCCAGGTGCCGCTGCTCACGCTGCCCCTCCCTCTTCTCGCCGCGAGGCTTCCTGGCTGCTCCGGCGCCAGCTGATCGCTCTCTTTTGCACCTGACCTGACAACGGCAACAACAGTGGTTTTCGTGTTTTTGGCTGTCGTGCCTTGTATTATCTGCCTGTTATTCTGGTAACTATCCGACCGTGTGGCATAGATACTCTGATTGGTTCGTAGCTCCATGTTATGTCTCGTAACTTTCTTGGTTCTATGATATTGTTGCAGCGCGTTGAGGGTCGTCACTCATTCACTCGCTGGAGTTGAGTTTGAGTTGGTGTAGTGAGACGTTCGTCGAGTCGTCATAAGACAGCGGTAATGGGCGGCTAAGGCCCTGTCGCACCCTCCTCCACGGGCTCCGCTCTGAACAACCACAAGATGTAACATCGGCGTCTCGCCTCCGGGCGAGACATAACCTCTACTGTCGTCTGCTGCTGCTGTCGGTCGTTGTACCATGACCATGTTCATCGTCGAGTCGTCGTCATCGTCCTGGTGGTAGGTGAAGCGAGACCGGCAGGCTGTGGTTCGCGGCCTGCTTCGCGGATCCTACCCCAGTAGGCTGTTTGTAATTGTATTGAGTAATAGTAGGGTCCACACGCACTGATAGTGAATAAAGTTATTCCTTGTTATTTGGCGGAGTTACTTTACTCCTGGCGCTCACTCAAAAGTCGAATAACCTCGCCCCCCTCTACTGATATTACAAAGAGTTTAGCCGGACACCACCTAGTGTAATGGGGAGCTATCAGGAATTGACATTACACAAATTACCTTCGGATAAGATACAACGACCACTCCGGGCAGGAAGTTTCAGAGTGGTCAAGCTGAGCTCCCATCTGTCCCCCCGCCACTGCCACTCACCTGGACTCAGAGGTGCCAGATAGAGAGACAACGGCCGCCGCGGGCAGTCGGCAGTCGGGTCGAGCTCAACCAAACCACTCCGGAATACACTCTGTCACACTGAAAACGTCGTAATAACGCATGTTATCCACTAGATGATAACGCGGTGCACATTTCAGTTTTTGTGGAATATTTTATAAACGAGCTCTGAGCTTTAATTTTCGAAAGCACATGTGATAGGGTTCGGAGTTCAAATAATAAAACGGATTAAGACGTGTTCTTCGAGAACCTTTGTTCAGAACCCTACCACATGTAGGCTTGTTTGATCGGAAATTTCGCGGGAAATCCGATGGTGCTTTCGAAAATTAAATCTCAGAGCTCGTTTAGAAAATATTCCTCAAAAACTAAAATGTGCACCGCGTTTATCATCTAGTGGATAACATGCGTTATTACGCCGTTTTCAGTGCAGTGCAGGGCCTGCACTGCAGGCACTGCCGCGCACCCGGGCTCTGACGCAAACACTGGGAGAAAGCAAGACAGGGAGAGAGACAGAGAGGGAGAGGGAGAGAGGGTCAAGCGCACAAGTACATACCTACACCGCGCTGCCGGCCCCGTCTCTCAGAATCAATGCTTCCCTTCATTCCATTTCAGTACTGGCTGTGGCGGCGAGCCTGGCAGCCCCTTCCAATGTCCCTCCCTCCCCCACTCCTTCTCTCTCTCTCTCTCTCTCTCTCTCTCTCTCTCTCTCCCTCCCTCCCTCTCCCCCCCCCCTCTCGGACACTCAAGCAGGGCAGTGCGGAGCGGGTGTGTTCCTCTGTACTACAAGTCGCCCCCGACTCGCCCTATTGTGCGGCGCACCGCTGAGTCGATTCCCCGCTCGCTGCTGCAGTATTCATGAAATCATAAAAAAATTACATATCATCAGCGGTTGGAGAGAAAGGGCAAGAAAAAGAGGACAGAGGGACAGAGGGAGAGAGAGGGAGAGGGGGAGAGAGAGAGAGAGAGAGAGAGAGAGAGAGAGAGAGAGAGAAGGAGAAACAGGGAGAGGGATTGATGATTTCGGAAGAATTGTCCTATGAACTATACACTGGTAAAACAAGTGTTGAATGTGTTGCACGTTAATTTGTGTTAAAGCTCAAGTGTGCATGCACTCTAAAAACAAGCAGGCCCGCCCTTCCGCCAAACGAAGTTGCCAGCTTCGCTTCGCTGCGCCGGCA
>NW_026267312.1:128718-134271 GCF_000697945.3 Frankliniella occidentalis | reverse complement strand
GGGGAGGGGTCCCGACCGGGCGGCGCGGTCGCGCGCGCGGCACAGAAAAGGCCCGGCTGGTTGCAAAAGGAGTCTCAAAATGCACAGCACGACTCTGGAGGACGGGCACGACTAGGGTGGTGGTGGGTGAGAGAGGGGGAGAAGGAGGAGGAGGACCAAGGGTCGGCCCGAAGCGAGCGGACGACCCCGCGCGCTCTCCCCCACCCTCTCACTGGCAGACGAAGAGGGGGGGGGAAAAGGGGTTGCATGTGGATGGGTACAGCAGCGGCAGAGCAGACTCGGGTGACGCGCCCGCGAGCTAGATAGAGAGGGGTGGGGGGGCTGAGACGGCTCACGACAGCCCAGAACAAACATTTTATCACACCCGTCCTAGCGCCGCCGCAAGGCGGAAATGTTTGCCGATACATCGAGTCGGCAAAGCGACCCTCTCTCGCATACCTATCCCGCTTTACCCTCTCTCTCTCTCTCTCTCTCTCTCCAGCGCGAGCGGAGCAGCCTCCTCTCTCACGACCCACTCTCATCACGCTTCACAGTAGCAGCAGACAGCAGACCAGAGTCAAAACAAAATAAATACAACAACAAATGCCTTTCTAATTTTTCCTTTTATGAAGAGCCTCCGTGTGATGGAATTGCGCCCAACCAGACACAACTCTCTCTCTCTCTCCTTTTTGCGCGCACTCTTTGTCTCTTGCTCTTTGTCGCTCTCCTCTCAGTACGTCTCTCCCTTTCACACGGGCAGAAAAAATTAAATTGGTGTGGCAGTCTCTACCCGAAAAAATGAGTAAAGAGATCAAGCAGCAGGGCATTGCACCCCCTAAAACCAGGCAAGCGGAAACGCTCTACCGCAACGGTTGTGGTGTGGTAGATAGGTCCCCTGAACAACGGTAATTGTAGGGTATTGCCGAATTGGAAGTTAATGTTTGTTTTCGTGGCAGACTGCGCTCAAATTTTGGTGTTGATGTATTTTTGTGAGTAGGAAACGATGAGCGCTGTTCTCGAGCAATCGATGACATCGTTTCAGAATATGTTATTTGCAAACATGACAGATTCCCACCTTTTTTTTGCGGCCGATGACGTCTTGCACAACTTTGATTCTACTCTCGGATCAAAAAGTGGGGTTGCCAGCTATTCGCAACGTGAGGCGGATATGAAGCGGGGCCTTCAAAGACCTCCAGACCGCCGGGGGCCCTGCGAACTTTACCCATCAGTATCAGCGTCTGTCCGGAGCAGACAGAACGGGCGGGAATATTATTAACTGAAAAAAAAAAAAAGGTACACATATTTTGAATGAAAGGGCAAAAAATTGAAGGGAAAGGCTAAAAATAACCACGCACCACAGGAAACGGCAACACGTTAGAATCGTGGTCGGCGCGCAGGCGGACAGACAGGCACACAAACGGACAGCCATGCATACAGGCAGACGACGACAGTACTGACAGACATCATGAATACGTCAGATCGGAAAACTCGCGAACGGGAAAGGGGCGGACTATCAGGCGCCGAAGGTTGAAAAAGTGCAAGAAAGTGAGGATGAGAGAGAGAGAAAGAGAGAGAAAGAGAGAGAGAGAGAGAGAGAGAGAGAGAGAGAGAGAGAGAGAGAAGGAAAGATCAACGCCAGTCACGACCATCGCCTTCGCCAATAATTGATCCACTTACGGTGGAAAAGTCGTTCTCCGCAAAATAAACGGACGCGACAAAACGAATAAGGCGCCCCTATTTTATTTTCTCGCCGTTTAGGTGGCCAGCCTTGTAAGCGGCACGGCGAGAAACGCGGGGAACGAAACAGTGGCGACGGGACCAGCACTGCAAAAGAAAATGGGGAGAGGGGACATTGTATCACCTTTCAAAACCTGTGGAAAAGGTGAACGATCCTACCTGAAGTACGTTCAAAAGAAACGAACTAGCTCAGCTTATAAAAGAAATACTCACAGGACAAGTTAAGAAGCACTTTGATAAATATTTTCTTGATCCCCAGTTTTATTGAGCAAATACATATACGTGCAAAAATACATTTGAAAAGTCCGCAGCAATAAGCGGACCCGGCAAATGTTGTTACGTGTGAGCTGGGGAGCACTTTTCTGTTTCCAGTGTAGCGAGGCCAAAGGGGCTTTGCGCGCCACTCCTCCTTAAGTGAATTACGAAATGATTAATTGCTGGCCAGGCCCGGGGTGTGGAAGAGAGAGAGAGAGAGAGAGAGAGAGAGAGAGAGAGAGAGAGAGAGAGAGAGAGAGAGAGAGAGGGGGGGGGGGGCCACAACGACTACAGTACTCCTGATGGGAAACAGGCCCGGCGAACAGGCGAAGGGTTCAAGCGGTGTAAATAAGGGCATCAGCACAGCAACAACCGACACTCTTTTTGCTTTGTTAAAGTCTTTTTTATGTTTTATTTCTTTTAAAAGGGGGGGGGGGGAGGGGCTTGTGTGTGTTCTGCCTCATTGAACTATGTGCAACGTGCAGTAAAGTCGTTTCAATATAAATTAAAACCGCGTATAGCCACAGAAGAAGAAGAAGAAGAAGAAGAAGAAGAAGAAGCTCTTTGGCAGAGCCGTGTCTCCTGAGGTAAGTGACTAGTGAGGGGGATCCGCCGCGCCGGTGGCGGTGGGTCAAAGATTATTGGGTAAGTCGTCAGGAGGACGTGGGCCCGGGGAGCCGCAGGCGCAAGGGCGGGCCGTAGGGCGGGGCGGGGTGAGGCGGGGTAGGGTGAGGCAGGGCTTAGCTAGTGGGAGGGGCCGATATTCTCGCCTGACTGAATGCACTCCTTGGCCTGATGCAAAGGGCCTCGATGCCGCCATCGACCCGGAGCAGGCCGGCGAAGGGGGGGCCGCCGGGTGTGAGGGCGGTGCGAGTGAGTAAAGTGACGGCAAAGTGGAAACGGTCCCGACTTTGGCTCGCCGCGACTGTCCCGTAAGAAAATTTAAATACATCCCAGAGTGAACGCAGCCAGGTCGCAGTTATACTTTTCGAGCACAGATTTTCCCCAAAGCAGATTTCGTTAACTTGTCAAGCAGAGCGTCAGAATTTTTTTTTTTTTAAATAGCACAATATGCCAGAAAACATCCAAGCAGAGAACCTTCTTATAAACCAAGTGGTTTTACTCAACGAAGCCTGATGCGAGCAAAGAGAGAGAGAGAGAGAGAAGGGGGGTGGGGAACAAACACATTAACTAGGAAATGACTTTGCGTTTGCCAAGATTAAGTTATCGTGCGATAAAGGCCCGGCTCGCGTTAAGCGCCATCACCAGTCCATCGCAGTGGGGCGCCATATGGCCGCGTCCGCCGCGGGATACGGATACGTGGTGAAGCTCGCGAGAGAGAAAGCGAGGGAGAGGAGAGGGGCAGGCCAACGGAAAAAGAAGAAGGGGGCAGGGCTCGAGCACCAATTTTTTTTATCCATGTTTGATATCCAAATCTCGTAAACCGCTAGCTACGTAAGGTGTTTGAAAGGAGAAACTTACATTTAAAAATAATTTTTATAGTTAATCAATCTTATTCCTATGCAACCCCTTTTTCTAGACATGAATCCCGAAACTCACCAAAAATTTTCAGATTGCATGGCCTATGGACGAAGCCCGTCCAGCAGCAGACAGAACTTTTATGTTCCCTGCATATAACTTTTGATGAAGCTGCATAAATGATTCAGCCAAGAGAGGATAAGTAAGTAACGACCACCAATTTCCGTTGGGCAAAGAAGTCCTTCGCAAATGCTTTGGCTTGCTATGGAGATTTGTACTGCGACGGCTTCAAAGAAATAGCCCTGGAGCATGTGCGAAGCCTAACCGAATCCTTCGAGATTTGGTGAACACTTTCATTTTACATTTCAGTTCTACAGCACGACATTTCTCTCTCTCTCTCTCTCTCTCTCTCTCTCTCTCTCTCTCTCTCTCACACACACTCGCAACCATTACAATTCATTAAGCGACAAATACTCCACCAAAAGACCAGCTATATGGGGCGGGATGGGCCCTCCCAGATAAAGACGCAAATACTCTGAAAACAAAAATGTTGAAAAATCAACAAAATTTGTGCACGCGCGCGTGTGTGTGTGTGTGTGTGTGTAAGGGGGGAAGGGGTTGGCGGGGTGTGTCGATCGAGTCGGCCCACGCGTGCAGGTGGTGGGCGGGGGGCGGGGCTACTAGTTCAATATTGAAAGCGACGTGCAACATCTGGCACGCAACACTGTTGCTTCCAAATGTTTACGGAGTGAGAGGAGAAGTTGGGGAGTAGGAGGGGGGCTGCGGGTCCGCGCGGGGCTCTCAATCGGCTCAAGCGGGGAGTCGTGGGAGATCTCCCTTCTCCCTCCGGCCAGCTCGCAACAAGCTGGCGCCGAGCCGTCCAACCGAACGTCACAGAAAGAAGACTCATTGAAAAAGAGAGCCGTCGAATTACTGATTATTGGAAGCATATGATGTGTTAATTTGAAGCCCATAGTTAGGTGTCTTTTTCTTTTAAAATACCAGAGAGTTTATTTGGTAGGGTCTAAAATAGAACACACCACATTTCGACTTTTTAGCTTACAGTGCAAAGCTAAAATATGTCCCACCAGGCGTGAAACGCTTATAGTTATGAGACTTGCCTTTGAAAGTGTGTGCGCGTAGAGAAAGAGTCAAAATAAAGTTAATAATAAATGAATCATCCGCTAAGTGCAAAAAACAGCTTTGATTCCCACGTCCTTTTCCCCTAATCGTTATTTTTTTTTCTCCGATTTCTCCATCTATTGCATTCAACATGAGGGTAAAAGCGCCATCGGAAAAACCCGGCTCCATAGTCAGGCATCACCGAGAAAATTACCGAGAGGAGGACAGTTCCGGGAGAACTCGGTACATATTGGGACCGTCGTGTGCAGCTCACAAAACTGTATTTATATCGGCAAAACTCGACGAAGGGACCCGTCAGGGCGGGGCGTCCCTGGCGCTGGAGCTGCTCTTGTTGGTGTGGGAGGCGGTCGGGGGCTGCGGGGGGCTGCGGGGGACGGCGGGGGTGAGAGCAAACGTTTACGCCGCCCGTCTCCCGCACAAGTTTTCCGAGGACGGTCCCTCCTGGCCTTATCGCTGACCTCGCATCCAACAAGTGTCACCAGCCCTCCTCACGGAGAGATGGGATATCACTCGGTGGGACAACAAGGACCACACGTCCGGCAAGCGGACACGGGTCCAGCATAACACGGTAAAAACGAAGTCCCATTTTTTAAGGGAAAAGGGAAAACTTTGAGGGAGTCAGTAACTTTGAGGGATCATTCTTGAAAAATAAGAACGACCCTCAAAGTAAGTCACAAATTTTGAGAAAGTCCCTCAAAGTAAGCGCGACTGCTTCTGCGCCCACCTCGCTACTTTAGAGCTTTGTAACAACTGATCAAATTGTCAGTTGGTCAAATTGAATGTGTTTCTCTTAGTTTTAGAGCTGCGGAACTCGTCCTGCAAAGTTTGATGCGTGTACAATAAAAAGAAAAGAAACTGATTTTTTGAATGATTTACGTGTGCAAGTACGTCTGAAAGCACGTAAACCATTCAAAAAATCTGTTTTGTATTTTCTCATCGTACACACATCAAACTTTGCAG
>NW_026267312.1:121882-123768 GCF_000697945.3 Frankliniella occidentalis | reverse complement strand
GGGAAGGGGGGTAAGGGGACGTGGGAGGATTCAAGGCAAAAGTCTGGAAAATATACCAGGAAGTATGGCGTGTGCGGGAGAGCGGGAGGAGGGTAAGAGAGAGAGAGAGAGAGAGGGAGAGGAGGAGAGCGCACTCCAGAGAGAGGGAGAGCGGGAGGAGGGTAAGAGAGAGGGAGGGAGAGGAGGAGAGCGCACCCCAGAGAGCAGGGAGAGCCGCTCCCTCAGGTGTCGTGCGTCTCCTCGCCCCCAATTACATATCTCGTGTTGTTGGGCTGCTTGCCCGGGGGCGACCGCCACGACAACGGAGGCGCAGTCGCTCTCTCTTTCAAATAGAAAATAACATGTGTATACGACTTGGCCACAGTTGTTTGCGTGGCCTGAAAAAAGTAGTGTTACACTATTTTGAACGCGCAGATGAAAACATCTTTGGCTTTAGTATATATTTTCGTAACGATAACTGGAAACAAGAAGTCAGAACAAAACACAAAGACACGCAAAAAGAAAAGAAAAAAATAGAAAAATAACACTTTGCAAAGCGCCCGCTCGTTTCACGAGAGAATTCACTTGTCCTACTGCACTGTAACCTTTCAGACAGCCGCCGCAGTACATTTGCGCTGCTGCTGCTGCTGCTAGAAGAGCATAGGGCAGGTAAAATTATTTTTGTACGAGCGTGCGTTCTTTCCGCGTGTGTGAAAGCTAGAATCAGCGTCAGCAGCGTCAGCAGCGTCAGCAGCAGCAGCGTGCAGTCTGACGTTGAAGTGGATCAGCACAGCAGTCCTGATGCTCCGCGCCGGCCTCGGCGGCTCTCTGCTCTCTCTGGCAGCCGCGCGGCAGACGGGCGAGCACCCGGCGGCTGGCAATAGGAAAGGAGGAGGGGGGAGGGAGGGGAGGGGGTCGCGGTACAGGAGAGACGTCTGAGTGAGCCACCGAACATCTCGATAAAATAACCCCACGCTCCCAGAGGGCCCGGGTACAGGGCCGGGCTGGCACAGGGACTCGTATATTCCGCCTCGTGCATATGCATGGCGCAAGCGCTCTTGCGGCGCGCGCGTTCGGCCCGCCCCGCGGAACTGACTCGGTTCAGATCGAGCGGCGCCAAGGAGCGGCGCCAGGGCAACAGACAGAGGCGAGCCTCGAGCCTCGTCTGCTTGTACGCGAGGCGTTATTTCGTAGGCAAGACGGGAGAAGGCTATACATTCCGTGCCGTTCTGCGGCACACGAAAAACAAAGGAGCCGCAGGTAGACGTATAAATGCTAAAAAAAAAACCGCACAGTATAGTGACTCTTTAAAGAGTAGTGAGGGTGCTAAAAGTTAGTGCCTTTGTAAAAGCCTATAATGCCTTCCCTACGACTAACAGTACCTTTCTTTTTCCAGCATTCGGGGGAGGGGGGGGGGGGAATTCTTGGAAGGGTTACAGGAAATTTTCCATGACATGGGTTGTAAAATCAGAACTTGAATTTGTAAAATAACAAGACACTATCTATCGACTTGGAATAAAATTACGAGCAAGAACGGTCCGTCGTGAATGCAACATATTCTGCAAATCTTAAAATACAATTTTGGTTGTAAATTTACGGAGATATTTTACACAGTAGGTATGTTGCTGCTGGTTGCTGTTTTTGTTAAATAGCAACCATGAGCAACAACAGAAGGAAAACAGTAAAATTTACAGTAAGACGCTGGCCAACTTTTGCCGCTGCCGCTTTCGGCACGAGGATCTCCAGCACTTCTCTCATGTCTCCAGAAAGGAGAAGAGAGAGGTGGGGGAGCAGGCAACAACAGAAAACAGAACGGCATCGGGGGAAGGGGGGGGGGCAAGGGGCGAAGGGAGGAGATGCACGCATGCATGGACAGGGGCCTAATGGCTCTTCGGCTGCCCCCCCCC
>NW_026267312.1:120624-121832 GCF_000697945.3 Frankliniella occidentalis | reverse complement strand
TTTAAAAGTTTTAGAATTCGGATTACAAATTTCTGTAACCGGAATACAAATTTCTGTAACACGGAAACAGAAATCTACATTTGCGTTCAAAGATTCGCCGATTTAACGTTCAAATTGGACACGATTCGAGTAGCTGTTAGACTGACTGCGGCAACATGGAAAATAAAATCTGTTCCCAAAGCATTAACATAGAATTGCCATCTGAAAGCTCGATGGCTATGGGAAAGGCTCTGGGGTTAACCAGTAGACGGGTGAGAACGACACCGGGTTTGAGCACGACTGCTCGCAGGTAGTCGCCTTAGCCGCGTGGGCTGGGGCGTCAAATCCCAACCCAGAGGTTCGGGGTTCAAATCCCGGTAAGGAAAAGTACTACATTGAAGTTAATCGTCTGTGATGAGAGTGAAACGTCTAGAATAAGACATCCGAGAGAAAAAAAATAATCTCTTTTTCTTATGTGTCAGAGCATACAACAAAATGTTTTATTCTGTATCGATGGATACAAATTTTTGTATCCACGTTACAAATTTATTTTTATATCCAAAAGAATACAATTTTTTGTATCAAGGATGATGAAAAAACTGCATATCCAAATTACAAATTTTTGTATTAATTTTTTTTGAGTGTGCATTGTGGTGTTACTGTACGTTTAACGTCGATTGGTGTTTGCACTTTCGACACTTCCGAAAAGTATAGCAGCTGCACACCATATAGTTCCTGTAGATTTGTGTGTGTCCAAGTGTGCAGCATTTAAATGTTTACAAAACGTATGAAATGTGCACAGCACGCAAGTATGCAACTTGAGTTAAACACCATGTAGTGTTTAAAATCAGAACTTGCACACGGTGTTGTTTTAACAATAAACCACTTTAGTTCGTCGATAAATCGCTAGGGCCCGGACAAAGCGTCGTATGTGCATATTTTGGTGAGTTTACGAGGTTTATATAATCAGAATCAGGAGAAAGTTCGCTTTACAACGGTACACGTCTCGGACCCTTGCGAAATGCCAAGTGGGTCAGGAACATTTTTTAGTTTTACAGTATGCATGAATATAAACCGTAACTTTACTAGTACTTTGTCTCAAGCAGTCTATTAGCCTATGTGATATAACTAGTTTTGAAGGAAACACATAATCAACGGACTCGGGCACTGTGGGGCTGGGGGATGGCTTCCCGGACCGGCGACGCAGAGGAGGTGCGGGGTGGAGGGGG
>NW_026267312.1:119411-120255 GCF_000697945.3 Frankliniella occidentalis | reverse complement strand
ACTTTGAGGGACTTCCTCAAAATTTGTGACTTACTTTGAGGGTCGTTCTTATTTTTCAAGAATGATCCCTCAAAGTTACTGACTCCCTCAAAGTTTTCCCTTTTCCCTCAAAAAATGGGACTTCGTTTTTACCGTGAATCGAAAAAAAACAAAAAAAAAAAAAAAACATAAACATAGAATATGGTGTTTGCAAGTTTGCAAAGTTTATACACTGTTAAAATCTTGCAAAGCAATGCTTTGCAATTGCGAAGTATTTTGACCCCTTGTAACTTACGAAGCATTTGCAATTGCGAAGAAAAATTCTCCGTAGTTAAAAAGAATCAAAATCCTTCGCAATTGCAAAGCGTTGCTTCGTAGGATTGTAACAGCGCACGAAAATTTGCTATGATAAATGTCGTAAACTTGCAAACAGAGTGTGGTAACTTCAGTGAAATTATTTTCACCTTCTCGGCATCACCGGGCCAGAAATACATGCGCGCGCAAATGAGTGATCATGAGAATGATTGGCTGAGCGTTAGCGAAGCCTTTGCTGTCATGAGGTGCAGGGAACTCTTTGGTTGTGTGTCTGTCTGTCTATCTGAAATCACACACGTTTCTCAAAGACGGCAACTTCAATTGACTTCAAACTGGGCACGAAGCATCAGTATAAATCCGGTCGTATCGAGTTTAGTTTAGAAGTTTGATAGAAGATGTTTGAAATAAGCGATCTTTTAATTTGAATTCGTAGTTTGGTGGTAGTAGGTTGGTAGCACGGCAATGGAGGGGAGGGCTCACCTGAAGACTTTAATACCTTCTCAGCAGTGATTAAAATGTCAGATAGTCAAACCGAGTGTTTTAGTTTTAG
>NW_026267312.1:107116-113196 GCF_000697945.3 Frankliniella occidentalis | reverse complement strand
AAAAAATTAGTCGGCTGGCACGACCGAGATATCAGTTAACTCGGTGATGACTGAGAAATCTGTTGCCACAGCTCACCGAAATCGGCTGCAGCAGCTGGTTATCGACAACCAAAACGATTAGCTGTGATGACTAACTCATGCAATTCGATGTCACACCCAATAAGTCCGTCAGTTATTAAAATTTATAAAACCAGGTCGAATGCTTTACAGTGCGTACGTGCTGAAAGAACGATGTGTTCCATCCATATAAATTTGAGATCTATAATCCGATGTAGGACCAATTCAAAAATTACGAAAAAGAGCGACTGCCTAGACCACCCGCGCAAAATTTTGTTCTCAGATCCTTGAAGCGCACTCTATCGGCAGCGGCGAAAGCGAGGGCGAAAGATGCCTCTCCGATAGATGGCGCCTCAGCAACTCAGAGCGCAGTCCTTGCGCGGGCGGTCCAGCCACCGACAGTCTTAATAGAGGCTAAGCTGGGCCACCTCCTTTGCTGCACGGTACGAAATTCTCGCATTCGGTCACCGGATTGTCTGTCGATGCTCAACGGCGACCTTACTGAGAATAAACTTTAAAATTTAAAATAAAATCCTACCAAACCATCCAAGACGAAATCTGGGAGCAGCTGCGACTAAAGCCCTTACTATTTGGCAACAAATATCGGAACTGTGGAAACGAATTTTGTTTGGTAGGGCACTCAACGCGAGGCGAGTGCAGAGAACTTACTGTATTGATTGCTGCGCACGATTTGTTAGTTACAACAACCTACTTTCTGCAACTCACACGAAATAACTGTGGGGAATAAAGATATTCTGTGTAGGAACGAAGAATTCTGTTTCGAGAATAAACCCGAATTACTCGCTCAACCTCACAGAGGTTTGATTCTGCAACCGAAATTTTCTTGGGACTGTTAAACAAAACGTCGGTTGTCGGAACCGAAATACCCATTGCGCCGTCAGTCATCACGCGTATAACCGATTTGTCAGTTGTGGCAACAGATTATCGGTTGCGATGACAAACTCATTTTTTTCCGTGGGCGTGCGCCGATTAAGCGTACATTGCATCAGAGGGCGGGTTGAGTGGGGGGCCGTTCTACAGCGAAATACTCGCTCACCTGGTTCCCCGCCAGTACGCCGCGTGTGAATGACGCAAACGCAACTCAGTAACAACCGTCACACTTTAATGGAGCTCCATGCGCGATTCCAATCACTTTAATGAGCTAAACTGGAAGTGATCTTCGGGGCAAGATGCCGCCGGGAGGAGCAGCAAACTCGCGTCAGCACCTGTGAGGCAGGCCGAAGTGGGGAGCAGCCTAACTAGATTCCAGCACATCACACATGCTTAGCCTAGGAGAATCAGCCGCCGTCTCCGTATCCTCCCCACCCCGTCCCTCCCCTTCCTACTCTCTTCCTCTCTCTCCACCTCTCTCTCTCTCCCGATCAATCACAGAGACATCAGACTGGGGGGAGGGGTGGGGAGTGGCGGCTGCGATGGAATCTTGTAGACTAAGGCGCCTTCAGCAGCAGCGTGTGAGAGAACACCCAAAACATATAGGAAACGTGCATGATGTGATGAGGGTGGGGCCCGCTTACCGCGTGTGTGTGTGTGTGTGTGTGTGTGAGAGAGAGAGAGAGAGAGAGAGAGAGAGCGCAAGAGGGTAGGCGGGAAGTTTACAAGAGAGGGGGATAGGGAAAGAAGGAGACAGGAAGGGCGGGATACATAGCGACGTGTTGGTTGTTTGTTAGACGAGGATGAGTAAGACGTCGTCTTGTATCTGAGGGGATGAGTTTCTCCCCGGTCTATGATTGGGGCACGACCCCTTCCCAACACGCGCACACACGCACGCACTCACGCACACACACAGACTCTAGTTCGCTGCATGTGACTACCCCCCGGTCGACACGTCCTCACAAAAGCGCCAACTCCAACACGACGGAAGCAAGTCTTCTTAAGGGACTTGGAGCGCACACAAAGGCGAGGGGGGGGGGGGGAGAGAGAGAGAGAGAGAGAGAGAGAGAGAGAGAGAGAGGAGGGGGGGGGGGGGGGGGGGGGGGGTCTCCCCTCCTCCTATCTCCACCCCCATCCCTTGCCGTCTACTCTCGAACAGATCGTTCATGACGCGATTAACAGCCGAGACCGCCGTCGTGATCGCCCAGGCGGAAGAGCAAAGCACGGCCGCGACGTGCAGCAGCAAGCAGCACCGCATAAGATCTCCATCTACACCGGCCCAACCTCAAGAAGAGTGCGGAACAGGTGGCTCGGGAGCCTCAGAGAGTACGAGGCACATCACAGCTTTAAAATGTGTCGGGACTATCGAAACACGAGTACGAAAAGATGTTCAGTCAGGCAACGCCTTCAAAATAGATGCTTAGGGTCTCTTTAAGTGACTTCACAAATAAATTGAAGACTAAGGCCCCAATTGTAAGCACCTTTATCGACATTTCGTTAAGGAGAGTCGGCGCTGACATAAGGTCTCGACGGCCTCAAGGGAACACACCTGTGAAGAGAAGAGTTTCTGAAAACCACCACAACATAAAAACCTCACGCTGTGATTTTTTCTGAGTACTTCCATTTCGAAGTTTTGCAAAACTCCCAGGTGAACCACAACTGGCGACTCTTAAGGGTAACTGGCAATTTTTTTGACTGTCGCAGACCCATCCGTTGCGGATAGACCTTTTCGGCAGTGGTTAAGATTAGAAACAATTTGGACGCTACGGAGTTAAAATTTGCTACTAGGGTTCAGTAAAAATGTTGCAGGCAATGAAAGTTTTCACCCCCTCTACCCTCTCCTCCCCCCTCACTCTACCGTCGAAAAGGTCTATCGTGCACACCGAAAAGGACTGCACCGTTTCAGTAAGGCGAAGATGGGCACGTTCCTGGAGAGAGCGCGGCCGGCGCCAACGGCAAAATTGCAGCGTGTTGTTTTTATGTGACGATTCTTCCAAACCTTGACATTTCACAGGTCTGCCCCCTTAATTGAAGAGTCATCGTTAACCTTTCAGCGACAAATTTTGCGGGGGATGGCCCCGTGGAGATATCATTGCATCCCGAACAACAACGACGGCCCGCACAACAAATTCGCAAACGGATGGAAGGAAGGATGCGATTGCATCTGAGGAACGAGAGTCTCTGAAAAGCAAAAGCTTTGTCGGCGGCGGTCCCTCCCGAGACAAAGGCGGAGAGGCGGCTCGCAGACTCGTCGGACTTATCAGCTTTAAAGACAATCGGTTGAGCCTCGAGGGGCCGGCCCCGCCCGCTCGCCCGCCCGCCTCCCAGGGCAGTGGGGCGAGCGGGCGGGGGCCGCCGAGGGACGCCAAATAAAAGCGTTTACGGGCGCTGCTATACCAATGCGCTGCTCCTGCTGCGCCGCGCGCGCGCCTCGAGATTTGATCATCGCCTGATGGCACCCCATCGTCTCACTAAATGAAAACAACCCAAAGTTTAGGGCCCCGGGCGAGAGCGAAAGAGCGGGCGGGAGCGTGCGAGCGTGCGCCTAGGTCTCCAAAGTGACACTTATACCGGTACAAAGGCCCTTTCCGTCTCACCCCGCTCGCCGCTTCCCACCTCTCTCTCTCTCTCTCTCTCTCTCCCTCGCTCTCTCTCTCTCTCTCTCTCGTAAAAGTGAGCGTCGCAATGGTCGCCGCGGCGGGCGCCATCCCATTGCGCTCGTTGATGGCGCCCCTTTTCTGCTCATTGGCTCGCTCAGCGCGGCCGGCAGCACCACCACCAGGACCACCAGCAGCAGCAGCAGCAGCAGGTCGCACAAGGCCAGGCGGGCGGCGATGCGCGCAGCCTCCCAGGTCCAATCTAATAAAGGCCGGTGGTTGGGCCGGCCCCGGCTCCACGGCACACACTGCGCAGTAAAGGCCCTCGGAATGAGGCACTCGGCCGCTCCAATCCCACACGCCGGCCATCCTTTATCGCCAAACGGTTTAACCATCATGGTGGCGGGTGTGGTCGTCAAACCACTAATCACAGAGTCACTCTCAAAGTCACTGCCCGAGTCACTATGGCGACCACTAATCACACTAGCAGAGTCACTCGCCCGGGCCGTTAACGATGTCAATGCCAATGCCCTGCCCAAGTCACTACAGCGACTTATAACTGCACTAGCGCCAGCAGAGTAAACCCTTTTAACACTGCGAGCAGGCCCCAGCCTAACAACACATGACATCCGCGCTCACTGTAAAACTAAATAGCGTGATTTTACGAAATTTTCTCGGTTAATTTTCCAGTACGGAAACTTCGTTTGTAACCAATTGCGATAAATCGTTATTTTACGAATTGCTTCGTAAAATCAAAAGCTTAAACTGAGGGTTATGAAATTTTTATATATTTTTTCAAATGATATGACTTATGATCCAAGAATTATTTGCATTCGTTACGAAATATATGTGTACAACTTTACGAAATGTTTTGTAAATTGGCACTAACGAAATATTTTCGTAAATCATTTTTTACGAAGCATTTCGTGACACTTTTTTTTCGTAAAATCACGAAAACGTTTTACAGTGGCTCCTGCCAGGGAACAGCGTACAACAAGTATAGTGCAGAGAGAACATCTTTTTCGTCTACCTGGTGGTGGAACGAGAGCTGCAGTAAAACTGCATCAAACTGAACAAAGGTCAGACGCCCATATCGAAACAGTTGCCGCGCGGAACAGGAAGCCTCCGCAAAATTGCTCTCAGTCGTGCCAAAAAGAACGCAAATCAATGCGGTGGCACGAGAGCCACTCGGGGCCCACGCCACCACACCAACACACCGACATGAAGGCCGTAAGGGAAGCCGCTCACAGGTTTATTGTGGCACATAAAAGGCCCAGTCAGTTGTTTGCGCCCCCCCCCCCTCCCCCTTCCCAGCGATGCCCACGCAGCCAGGTGCAGATGACCGATCTGATTTCGTTTCATACCTTCTTTTTTTTTTCGCGCGCCTGTTGCAACCAAAAAAAAAAAAAAAAGATTTGAAAAATAAACGCGGGAAAAGAAAATACTGCAGCGCCGCACCATTCGCGCCATTCCTGCTATGCTGTCACGTGTACGGCCTCGACTATGCGCGCCGCCCGATCGCGCCGCTGCAGCCAGGAAAAATTATAAAAAGAGCAACTATTTCTGTCGCAAATACCGGACGTGCGTCAGAGCCAACATCACACAGAGCTGTGCGGGCTCGCCTGCTGCTCTCCCCTTGCGACACGCTTCATATGCCATGGACCCTACTGCTCAGAGCAGGGGAATGCAAACCAAGGAACACTGGGCTGTTGTGCTCCGATAGGCAGAGGCGCAATCACACAGACATCTAGCCGAAATCATGTTTTATCTTTTGTAGCAAGGCCAACATAATTCAAATTAATCTTAGTTCAAATGAACAGTGTTATTATTCTATTTTGCAACAGTTTTTTTCCTTAACAAATAACACATATCATAGGCATACTTTTTAAAGTGAGGCCGCAAAAGACACAAAAAATTTAGTGCCACACGTTTGGCTACATTGTCGTGTATGATGGACGACCCCGTTTATGGATCGTTGCAACGATCTCCATGGAGACCTAATCGACCAGCACTATTCAGCACTACGCCGACTATATGAGCTAGCTTGACACCAGTGATAGTGATATGCAGACTGGAAAGCCGTCGGTACTGAACGGCACGGCAGACCGACTCTGAACGTGACTTTGCTACAAGTAGCGAGTAGCAGAGGACCCGTGGGGGCGCTCCAGGACGCGGACGGCTCCTCGCCGAGGTCGCGAGTCTATCCTACGGCCGCCGTGCGCCCCTCGTCCGACTAGCAAATCTTTGATTTCCACAATCATACGAACAAACAGCCCCCCTCCCCCCTCTCCCTCCAACTGCACAAACACGACTAAACGTGTGAAGGGGTCGGAGTCGGGGAGGAGCGGGGGAGGGGAGAGAAGGGTTGAGGGGGTTGATAGCATAAGGGGCCGAAGTGGACACAGGTGGGGCGCCGAGCGGCCGGGTAAGGGACCAAGTTTGGGGAAACATTTCTCGCAATGGAGGCCGGGGACAAGGGGAGGCGTCGGCGGCGGTGCGCGCAGGTACCGGCGGGGGACAGGTAAGGGAGGAAGG
>NW_026267312.1:99042-101901 GCF_000697945.3 Frankliniella occidentalis | reverse complement strand
CGTTGAGTTCATGAGATTCCTGACTGTTTTCCCTATAGAACTGTCTTTTGCCCGACTTTCTGCTATCAAAATTGCGCTTATCAGAGCCGATCACTGAGCGCATTCGAGGTCGGCGGAGCCGGCGGCCGCCCTGGCTGCCAGCCGGTCTGGGCGGTTTCGCCCTGTTCGAGCTCGCAGCGCCCTTATGTGTCGACCAAATGAGTTAAGATTTGGTATCTGGGGGTTTTCGAGCATGCTGATTTCATTTCCGGTGTCAGATTTTACTTCCGGGGTCATACCTGGGTCGTTCCGGGGGAACACAAGGGTCAAGGTCCCCGATAACGCCCCTAGGATGACCCCGGAAGTAAAATCTGACACCGGAAATGAAATCCGCATGCTCGAAAACCCCCAGGTACCAAATGTTAACTCATTGGGTCGACACATATGGGCGCTGCGAGCTCGAACAGGGCGAAACCGCCCAGACCGGCTGGCAGCCAGGGCGGCCGCCGGCTCCGCCGGCCTCGAATGCGCTCAGTGATCGGCTCTGATAAGCGCAATTTTGATCGCAGAAAGTCGGGCAAAAGACAGTTCTATAGGGAAAACAGTCAGGAATCTCATGAACTCAACGCCGTGTGCGAGAAATGAACGCAGCCAGAGCCTATTGGTTTCCCAGGTCCAAAAGCGGGGTCCACGGGCTGTAAAGCTTCTTCTCCAGGGCGCCCTTCTCTCATGTTTTTACAAGATTTTTTCGAATTTTTACGCTTTTTTCTCCATTTTTACAAGATTTTACGATTTTTTAAATAGGTTTTTGTTTTGATTGTTTTCTGATTTTTTAGGGCTCTGCATGATTTTTTAAGGGATTTTTGACACTTTCTCAATGATTTCATACGAGGTGCAGTCGGTTAGGCGACCCTATCAGGCAGCGCCACCGCAAAGTCCACCAAAATTCGTCCCAAAACAAGTCTTTTTCTCGCAAGACCGCAAAATAACGCAAAAACAGACTACGGGATCTTGTAAACAAGGTTTCGAACTTCAAGAATCAATAGTCGGTTTCTTTGATTTTTCATGATTTCGTTACTTACGGCCTTTTAAAGTTGGCCCAAATCGCAATCAGGGGAGGGTTTTACTTTTCACTTTTTTGGGGGGTGGGGGTGGGGGGTAAATAATCGATGGCCTGCACCTGGATATGTTTCGTTGTGTCTAGAACAACACGTCAGCAAACGTGTGGGTGGCTTAAGCTATGAACAACGATAAAAATAACAATATAAGATAGTGAGGTTAGAGCCGTCAATGCGGGCACCGCAAAATAGCTGATTCCAAAATGATATTTCAAGGTGAAGATTTGCAGCTAAAAATACAAACTAATGCGTTTTGAAATCCTTGAACATTGCGCTACAAAGTCCACTAGTCGTATAGCCCAAATCGTTAAAAAAATTATCATACTTTTGTCCGCTTTTTTTGGATTCTAGCCCACTGTGCCCCGCTTTCAGACTCGCCCCTGTTCGGTTTTACCGCGTATGCACCATTGTTGCACGGCCAAAGTATTTCACAGGCTCTCGAAGAGGAAAGGCGAATCTTTGACGTGCACTTGGCGAGTATTTTCCACAACAACCGGATTCGACAAAGACTTTTCTTATCAACTCATATTTTAATCCAACAAGATTTAAGAAAAACGACATTTTAGTTTTCAACAGCTTTGAAAAAAAAAGATGTCCCCATGTAACCAAGACGTCGTTTTTAGCATGAAAACGACACAGCAGCTTACCACCCGATCCGAAAATGAATTTCCTCTCGAACGGTCCAGGTCTGGAACTTACCTGAAAAAAGAACAAGACAATCAAAATTAGATTTTTTTTAAATCAGACATCGAAACAAAGTAAACTGACAGCAGTAACATGAAGCGACAGCTAGATACTATCCATATGGCGGCAAAGGCCAGACACCGTCCACAGACCGTGAATGCCGACTATAATGAGTTTAAGGTGTCACGAGGGTGCCGTTGCGCGTGCGTGCGTGTGTGTGTGTTAGTGTCTGTGTGCTTTTGTGTGTCGTTTATATGTCGTTTCCGGCCTTCCCGTCACTAATACGCCGCAACGGCTGAGAAAGGCGCCACGGACACAGCAGGTGTCAGGAGGCCCAGAGGGGGCCAGCCGGAAGTCGGCCGCCGGAAGTAGGTCGCACCGGAAGTCGTAAACAAACGAGCCGCGGCGCGGCGCGGGGCGGCGCGGGCAGAGCTGGTGATAGGGAACGGAGGGAGCGCCGAGAGAGAGAGAGAGAGAGAGAGAGAGAGAGAGAGAGAGAGAGAGAGAGAGCGAAAGGCAATAAATTGTTGTCTACCCAGTCTTCCAAAAACACAAGAAGGGGGTCAGGAAAACTCACACACCTGTGCGTACGCGTTGCGGGAGAGATTTGATTTGATTTGATTTATTAGGTATAAGTAGGTACAAAAGGACTATTGAGTCCTACGAGAGTACCATCAGTACATTGCAATGATTACAGTCCAAGTACAAAACACAGAAAAACTGGCGCTGGTAAGAGAGAGAGAGAGAGAGAGAGAGAGAGAGAGAGAGAGAGAGAGGGAGAGAGAGAGAGCATAGGAAATAACAATTAACATACATTGTGAAAAATATTTTCAAAGATTCGAAAAAAAATTCTAAACACTAATTACAAAGTAAAGTTGTAAATTTACAACAGCACAATTTTTACTCGTCAATGCATTTCAAGTCGGTATGTATTTTTACGATTGCAAATTGTTGCTGAGCGAAGCGAAGCTCACTCTGGGAAACTTTAAGTCAAAACTTTCCGTCATCCACTTCACATTAAGCTATATGATTGTCCGACATGCTTTGACTTAAAAGTAACTGCTCCGCATACCATATT
>NW_026267312.1:98198-98992 GCF_000697945.3 Frankliniella occidentalis | reverse complement strand
AAAAAAATAATTCGTTGTTCCTTTGGCAATTAAAGATCAAAAGGGGTCATTTTGACCCCTCCGGTCCTTCTAGTGTTAAAACAATCAACTGTAGTTGTGCGACATCTTCCGGGGGAAACGTTCCAGCACCCGGTCCCGGTACCCCGGTACGACAATATTTGACACTGAATGGGAGTTTGGTATACCAAAGAAAAGCTATAGCTTTTCACCGAAACACCGTGTACCATCAACGATCCCCCGACGATCCCCCGCACAGTGGGCTAGAATCCAAAAAAAGCGGACATAAACGTAGGAGTACGTGCAGCAGCCCGTAGTGGCTGACGTAGTGGCGTTTGTCAGTGTGCTCAAATTCTCAGAGGTAACGTTTTAAAGAACACAGTAAAGAATACATAGAAGGCCAGGGAAGCGTGATTGAAGAAAGGGGGCGCACGAGAGAGCTGCTAGGCCGATATAATTGTGTTTTTGTTACTTTCTTTTCCCTTTCTGAAATGGCGAAAAAAAAACGTTAACACTGCGTGTTAACAAATAGATACGATCCGAATAAAAGAAAATCTAAGGGGGGGGGAGAAGATGGGACTGGGGGAAGAAAAGAGAAGTACAACGGCACGCGTGCTTGGCCAGTGCCGATGTGACGATTCCTATCCAGCACACTGCAAAATGCTTGCAAAGAATAGGTATTCGTATTGCAGACTATTTTCTTTACAGTTTGAAAAGAATTTCCAAGCATTGTAATACGAACTACACTACAAGTAAAGGAGTGACCAAATACGATGCAAATAGAGCGATATTGTGAA
>NW_026267312.1:83537-85702 GCF_000697945.3 Frankliniella occidentalis | reverse complement strand
TACTCAAAAATAGTAGGTGGGACAGTTTGAGGTGGGACGGATGACGCCCACCGGAGAGTCTGCTGCCCACAAATAGCAATGTTATGGGTGCCTGACTGTGCGCATGTCAAGTCATGCACATAGTTCGGTTTTCAGCGAACCCATCGCGTAAAACTTCTTCAGAACGTGGACATGCCGTCACTCCGACCCACCGGCGGGACGAAGTAAGATTTATTTAGATGACAAAAATATTGTTTTCGATGTTTTTTTTTTGGCCGCGTTGAAACTCTATTAGAGCGTTTCGTACTGTATCATTATCCAACAAGTTTCAGGTCCAAAAAAGTTAGTGAAACAGGTTGCTGTCAACCGAGCAAAACACAAATAACATGGCATCAAGCAAAGGCTAAGGAGAGTAGACAAAAATTAAATTAAAAATAACAATGCAAAATCGTTGATCGCTGAAATGAGCAATAACGACACATTAAACGACCTCAGATAAAAATGAATTGCACCAAACTGTGAGAAATAGGAGTTAGGTTTACAGGAAAATTTTACTTGACGCAAGTTGTAAAATTACAATTTGTAATCGTGAAAATACATGCATTACGTATCGACTTAAAATGCATTGGCGATTTAAAAATGTGCTCTCGTAAATTTACAGCTGAAATAATTATTCGAGGTTAAAAAAAGTTTGTAAATTTACCATGATATTTTTCACAGTGTAGCATCAAATGAAACGGAGCCATTGCAAAAACTACGGAGGGGGACGAAGAGGCGGGTGAGAGACATAACAATAGGAATTTAACGCTATCCAACAGTTTAAAAAAAAAAAAGAACAAAAAGCACAACGACAAAGTTAAATAATCCCCAATTAGAGCGAGCTACATTTACATCACGCTCGGTCGGGACAACACGCTCGGCCCGTTCGTGATCGACCGCAAGCAGCTTAGCATTCAGCGCATGTACACTGCAAACAGTGCGTTGTGCATAAAACAGCGCTGCAGATTTTTTTCTTTCTTTTTTCGCTGTTTTTGTTGCGCGCTCGGAGGGAAGGGAGAACGTGACCCGTCACGCCAAAACTCTGATTTAAAAGCGGCACCCCGCGCTGCTTTAGTGTTTGGTTTCCGTGGTTGACGGCGATGCATCAACGACGGCAACCGAGCCCTGGGAGCGTCGACCAAAACAGGGGTGGGACCTGTGGCGGGCGTCGCTATTTAGAACTCAAACACACTAAACCCTTGTGCAGAGAATCGAGCATAATGTGAACAATCTCGTAAGCCCCGCCATTACGTCCACAAAATAGCATGCACTGCAAAATTCTTGCGAAGAATTTTGAAGCATTGTAAAGAAGTTTGCATTGCAAAATCATTTCCTTCGCATTGCAAAATATTTTCTTTGAAAGTTCCGAAGAAATAGTTTGAAAGGTTACGAAGTAATTCTTTGCAGCGTTACAAACAATTTGCTTTGTAAGGTGCGAAGAACTAGTCCGCAAATGTGAAGGATTTAGTTTGCAATGCAAAGCATTTTACAACACTTCGGAATTCTTTGGAAAGCAAGGAATGGTACTTTGCAGGCTTTTTACAGTATGCGTGTACATGTAAAAGCTGTACACCATCATGCACAAAGTGGTGTTTTGTATGGGCATCGCTGAGCACAGATATGCAGGAAAAATACATAATTATGGCTGCATAAAATTATGCAAGCCTTGCGCAAAACATAAAATAGATAGATTTAATGGCTTTCAGTAACGCAACCCTTTGTACTGCAATTTTATATCCAGTATGGGAAGGTTTAAAAGCTTAAAAATTGAAAAAGACACTAAGGTACACATGTACCCGAATCCCTTCATACATCCTCAAATCTGGATTATAAGTTAAAGCTTAAACAAAGTCGATACTATCTCGGAGATTTTAAACCTTGGATTCAAACCTCACGAAAATTTTGGATTAGAATTTTTTTCCACGAGCGTGTGAAAAATTTCCACGGGCGTACGTCGTACATTTTCCCGTCTGTCAGCACTTTTTTTTTTATTCCTGACCGTGTGGTCAGAAATCCCTACCCCCCATTGCACCACTATCAGTAGTGTAAATATTTAATGGTGCCAAAAGTTCGTCTGCCGTGTTCACTCGGCGCTTGCTGCCCTCAATGTGGCTGGGAAGGGGCGGCGGGTGGTGGCGGGGCGGGGT
>NW_026267312.1:81918-82562 GCF_000697945.3 Frankliniella occidentalis | reverse complement strand
GGCTTCTCAACGTCGCTCGCCTCGCCCCAGCCAGCCAAAGTGATTCCCCGGTCACACAGTCCAGTCCCCAGGAAATCAAAGGGGCCATATTTTCGTTGTTTGGAAGGCCACTGTAAAATGCTGCAGCATTTCTCAAAGTCAAGAGAATTTACACAAATTAGAAAATTTGAAAAGTATACCCTGGGGTGAGAGCTCTCACACTGAGGCTGGTTTTGCGATACTTTTAACCAAAATTTTGCGATAGCTGTTGTTTTACGATTCTCATACTAAAGTTGTCACAATGTTTTTCCATTATGGTTCTGTCCCAATACATTCACTGGTAAAACAAAGGTACGAAACAACACCTTTCCTTGGGCACTAAAGTCAAGGGCCCAGTTTAGTGTCTTTCCTGGGGCACTAAAGTTTCGTGCCTTTCCAAAGGCACTAAACTTGTATGGAACTCATTTGAAGCTAGCCAGCTAAAATTTTTTTTAGTCGACTATTTTTTTTAGTATATTTTTATTAGTATTTTTTATTTTTTTAGTATATTTTTTTACTCAAAAATAGTAGGTGGGACAGTTTGAGGTGGGACGGATGACGCCCACCGATAAATAGTAGGTGGGACAGTTTGAGGTGGGACGGATGACGCCCACCGGTCTGTATTT
>NW_026267312.1:81023-81512 GCF_000697945.3 Frankliniella occidentalis | reverse complement strand
TGAAGCTAGCCAGCTAAAGGTGTGAAAGGTCACATTTAGTGCCTTTCCAAAGGCACTAAACTTTCGTGCCTTTGGAAAGGCATTAAACTTTCTTAGCGCCTTTTAAAGGTAGGGATTCACACCTTTGTTTTTCCAGTGTTTTATTGCAAAAATTATGTCATTTAGCATGAGAATAACAAAACATCAGTTATCGCCAGAAAATGAGTATAAAATTATCGCAAAACGGATTTCAGTGCATCCGATTCACAACGTAGAAAGGGTTTTTTTTTACAACTAGTAGTCTTATCCGTTAGGGTGGACTAAAAAAGCAAAATAAAACTGACTACTCTTTTTATAGTTGTTATTCTTGTCAGTGTTTATTACAGGAGGTCAGAAATTGGGTGCTTGCTCGCCCGGCCGAGCCCCACTCACTCATTACCCTGCTCTCGAGCAATCGATGGGCCGGTGGCCGCTAACACCCGCTCCCTAGGGCCCCGCCCCAGCGCCCCA
>NW_026267312.1:78021-80968 GCF_000697945.3 Frankliniella occidentalis | reverse complement strand
GCCCCACCCCACCCCGACCCTTGGAGGCCCTCTCGACGGGCCTGTTAACACAACCTCATCCTGATGACGCGGCAAGCACAGTATCGGGTGGGCGATACACCTGCGAGCCGCGTGCAGCTCCAACATCAGATGAATCTGGAAAATAGATGGGGGAAAGACTCGGAACAGGGGGAAATAGGGGGCGGAAAAGCGTTGTGTAATCGAAGCCAAAGCGAACCAACACCCACACTGCAGTGTGGTTCAGGTAGAATAGGAAATTTCAAAATAATTGCGGCATATTCCCGAAAACCCCCAAATATCTCGGGAAATTTATGGGCTCTGGGAAATTTTTCGGAAAATTTCCGGGTTCTGGGAAATTCTCCGAAAAATTTCCAGGAAATTCCCAGGGCCCACGTTGTTTAAATTGTGTAGCAAAACAACTGAAATTTTCTACCACTCTAGTTTACCCTAGTTTGTGTGACACGAGTTGTCACCATTCAGTTGTAAATTTGTCGCTGTCGCGAACTCTTGTATTATGTAGCCTTCCAACCGATCTGGCCGTAGCGCCGCAAAGCGTTATAATCCTGAACAGACCACATTAAGCGATGAGGCGGGTGACGTGGGGAGAGAGAGAGAGAGAGAGAGGAGGGGGGGGGGGGGGGGGGCAGGCGAGCCACCACAGCGCTATCCGGGCCTGGAACGGCCGCACTGTGACTATGCCGAGCGCTGCAGAAACGCCAACCACAATCAAAGCACGACCATAGACTACAACCGGGAAAGGAGGCAAGGTTCTGCAGACCGCAAACCGCCGTATTGCATCCAGTCAGTCGCAGTACGGCGCGTATTCTATAGCTGAACACGGCCGACATAGCAGCCGAATGTCGTCTATCTTTTATTTCTTTGAGTTTAAGAATTACTTTGTTGCACACATCAACTGCGTTGGTTTTTCAAACACTTTTGTGACGAAATCATGCATCATGTCGCATCGTCGAAAATTTGCACACACTTCCTTTTTTTTCCCCGGAAATAAAACGTTGGTAAACACGAAACGTTTGCACAAAAACAAACACAAATAATGCATCACAAGCGTGCCAGAAGCGCTGCTCGCCATTTGTTCACGCCTTTCGTGCTGATGTGCGGACTTTACGAAAAGTATACCCTAGTAAAAGTCGGAATAATGATCAAACATTCGGAGGGAACGAGGCGCAGGGCGACAGGTCGTCATCAAGACGGATAGGCACAGCACACCGAGGCCCCACCTCACGGACACACGACACCGCATTAGGGGTCGCTCGGCCTGAGGTCCCCTCTCCCTCCACATTACACCAATTACAACCGTTCAACTCCCCCCCCCCCCATCACGACGTTCTTTTATTTTTTTTTGCCGCGCTCATTTTTAAACGAACCCGTTTCTACCACACGCGCCGCGCGCGGGGGGCCAGAGCGTGATGTCGCCGCGACCACCTGTTGGAGCGCAATTCCACATTACCTCAGTACCGCCAACAATCGACACTGTGCTGAAGGCCCCGCCCGCCGCCCCTTTGTTGAGTGTACCCAAAACAGAGAGCGAAATGAAGTAAATTTCTAAAATGTTACAGCCACCAAGCTTTCTGGTGGTCTTTCTGCGGAGCCCACATTAATACCACACCGACAACATAGTTTCAATCCAGGTACCAGGTGGTCAGTGCCTTGGTCAGAGCGAACACCTCTATGTTCAGTGTTGCGGGACGGCATACCATTTCATGCTGCAGGGGCCATGACGCAATATGGGCTGACAGCATAGGCTAACTTACAACGCATACATCCCGTACAACTGAAAATGTTTACTTCTTTATCAACATTAGGATGTATTATTTAGTTTTCATCATCAAGGGTTCGTTTCGCAGTTTGCACGAAGTGTTAACCTTTTTTTTTTTTTTTTGTGTCTGTCCGTTCTCTCTTTTTCCGGCGGCGGCGGTGGTGGGGCTCGTTGGCGGCGGCGGTGGGCCCCGCTGGTGAAGGGTGAAGGGCCTTGGCCGTCACCGGTATCGACCCGCAGCGGCGAACTCAACAGGCCGCGCTAGCCGCGCCGCCGGGCGGCCAACGCATGGCCACCTCTCTCTCTCTCTCTCCCCCACGACCGGTCGCTTATAAAAGCAAGGCCACGTCGCGCCACCGCAGTCGTCGCGCGCCGAGCACGACAGCTGAAAATCAATGCACACGCCACTTGGAGACCGTCAGCACACACACACACACACACACTCTCTCTCCCCTCCCTTCGCTCAACCAGACTGTCGGTGAGTGACAGGCGACGAAAGTCAGTGGAGTGTGCCCAAACGAGCCTGGTATCGTGCGGGCTGTCTTTTTATTTATTTACCCATTTATTCACTTATTTATTTATATTCATCTATTAACGTATTTATTTACTTATTAATTTACGTATTTATTTATATTCATTTATTTACTCACATTTCTACACTGGAAACGCACTTGTTGGTGTGTGAATATCCATTTGTACACTTAGGGGGGAAAACGTGTGAATTTTCTAGGAAAAATTCACACCTTTTACCCCTCCAAGTGTGCGAATGGATATCCACACACCTACAAGTGAGCGACATTCATACACTGAGAAATTTTTTAGGATTTCAGATTACTAAGACTTCACTGGAACGGGAAGAATGTTAATGTGAATTATGCTCATCTGTACACTTAAGGGAGTAAATGTGTGAATTTTCTTTTTGAAATTCCCACACGCACTGCTTGTACCGCTATGTGATGGAAAGGCGTTCACACACCTACGATAGTGCGACATCCGCACACTTGCGTTTCCGGTGTATACGCCTTTAGAGATCCTGCCTGCCTCGCGCCCCGGCTCTCCCAGCATCCCTCCACATGCAAAACAATTAACAGGGTTTAGTCAGCGGCGACTGGTGGTGCGCATCACCCGTGCACTGCACCGAGCGGGGGCGTTCCGCCGGGCGGGGTGAGG
>NW_026267312.1:75179-77971 GCF_000697945.3 Frankliniella occidentalis | reverse complement strand
GGGCGAGACAGCGAGATGTGAGGGATTACACAGCAGAGCGGAGCCGCGGCCCTCAGCCTCGATTCCCCTCAGACTGACAAGATACACGACAAGACCCGCTGCTTTGCCGCCCCCTCCACCGCGCTCTCACTCGCTCTCTCTCTCTCTCTCTCTCTAGCCCTCTCTCTGCCTGCCCCTTTTTCTGTCACACACATGCATGAACACACACACACACACGGCCCTTGCGCCGCGGGCGGCCCCGGCTGAGCCCTCACATAGCACGCGTGAAATGCTGATAGGCAGACGCTTTTTTCCCTCTCCACCATTCCCCCCTTCAGCTTCTCTTTTGCCTCCTCTAACATCTCGTCTTTCTTCCCGTCCCTTCTTTTCCTTTTTCCCAATCTCTCTCTCTCTCTCTCTCTCTCTCTCTCTCTCTCTCTCTCTCGTTCTCCACAAAGCAGCCTGCCCGCTGCCTCGAGGGGCCATAGGAGGCGTCCACCTGTGAGGTGGAGAAAGGGTCCCTTTCAGAGCAGTCTGACCACACCATTTACGCGCTCGGCCAGCGGCTGACGCGACGCTCTCACCCCCCCCCCCCTCCCACCTTTTTACCGTGACCTGGACCTCTGCTTTATTCATGGCACTATCGTTATCGTTCTGCCGAGCTCTCGTCTTCCATAACACCCTCTTCCTCCCCACCTCCAATCTTATTCTCTCTCTCTCTCCTTCTGATATTTCTCTCCACTCCCACTACTTTTCTTCGGTAGCAGCTGGCGTGTCGCCGGTCGGGGTTCCATGCCCCGCGAACGCTCAAATAAAGCGAGCTCAAAAAGAGTCAAAAAAATATTCCCCACACCGCGACTGAACCGGCAACCAGCACCGCAACCAAACGTGAGGCTGAGTGTGTGTGAGTCTGTGAGAGGAGGTGAGCGTCCCCTACCGAGTGGGAGTGGAAGGCTTTCCCAGTGGAAAAGTTCGGTAAATGGTTCGTTTGCACCGTGAGCCACCTTCTCAACCCCCCCCCCGCCCTTTCCAAGCACACCGCAGCAGAGCTGCGCCGCCTTCCCAACACACACACACACACACACAGCATCTCTCTCAAACGCGTGTGGCACCCGAAACACACGAGGCCACTGAAGGGAGGAGCAGCAAGAAGAAAGGGCTATCCTGGCATAAAAACAAGCAGGCCCGCCCTTCCGCCAAACGAAGTTGCCAGCTTCGCTTCGCTGCGCCGGCAACTCCGTTCGGCAGGGGCCGGGCCTGCTTGGCCTGCCGGCGGCGATGGTCGGGCCTACGGCCCGACCATTTCTGTCACGCGATTTGCTGTAGAACATAATCAAATGATGTAACGGGCCTTCGGCCCGCAAAGCCCGTCCTCCTTAAAATTTGCCCCGTAGACACGAGAAAGGGATGTAACGGTGAAACACCGCGACTACAACCCACCCTTCTGCTTAGAAAACGTTTTTTGGGCTTGGGGGAGAGAGTTTCTTACCTCTTTTGCGGTTCTGGGCCTTCTTTTACATTTAATTGTCTTTTGTGAGAGAAACTCCCTCTAGCGCCCAAACGGTAAAAGATAGAGCAAAACATACGAAATTTTTGCCCAAAGGGCTCTACTTTTGCAAGTTACCCCTCAGGAGACCATCTTATATTTTCTAAAATTAATTTGTTTATTTTTGGGCCACTTTCGTGATAGAAACTCCCTCTAGCGCCTAAACGGTGAGAGATAGAGCAAAACGGACAAAATTTTCGCCCACAGGGCTCTACTTTGAAGAGATACCCCTTAGGAGAACATAAAAAAAAAATTCTTTCTGGGAGAATTTTTGAACCTTGGATACCCCCATTCACGCACTTAGGGGTGGTTGCCAGGATTTGCCGTAGGCGTTTCGTTCTCTAGGAGTGGACCTTAAGATACCCTGAAAATTTCAAGTCTCTAGCACATCTCCTTCTAGTGGAACAGACAGACAGACAGACAGACACACAGACACACAGACACACACGAGGTCGTTTGCATAAGCCCGCTGGATAGCTTTTACAAAGCAGAAGGGCGGGCTAAAAAGGAACAAATACGGCTGCGGCTGAATCTCTCTACTCTATGGGGGGGGGGGGATAGTCGGGTGGCCTTTGCTCATTTGCCATGGCATAGGACCTTGTTGTTTTAAAGCATACGCTTTGCGTTAGAGCACGCCAAGCGAACCAACAAAAACAGTCGCGCAGAGCTCGCGATAATACAATGTACGGATTCAACACGCTAAATCCTTATGCACTTTGCTGTGCATAAGACTTGCAGGATTTCATGCAGCCATAACATTATGCACATTTTGTTCACATAAGTATGCATAAAAATTTGTGCATACTTATGGCTGCATGAAATCCTGCAAGTTTATGCACAGCAAAATACACGAGGGGTCCTCCACTCTCCAAGTGGGTGTACAACGAGTTGCGTGAGTGGCCGCGAGTATTCGAGAGTATTAGCGAGTATCCGCGAGTTTATGCGAGTAATGGCGAGTATCCGCGAGTATAAAGCGAGTATTTCTCGATTTTTTTAGCGAGTTTTCGCAAATTTTCCGCGAGTTGTCACGAGTATCTTGCGAGTATTTTTCCTCGTGTACAACGAGTTGGCGAGTGGTGGACCCTCGAAAATACATGAGGGTTTAGTGTGCACATGTCTCATGATACTTTTCACAAAAGCAGAGACACCACCACTGCTACCGGCCGCCTTGCCATAGAATAGCTAGACCAACCAAGCGGGGAAGCAGCAGGCTGCTGGTCCACAGCGAGCACGTTGCCTCCCATCCGACCACCAACCCAAGCCCCCC
>NW_026267312.1:71115-75129 GCF_000697945.3 Frankliniella occidentalis | reverse complement strand
CATCATCCACCCCGGGTGGCCCCTCAGGGGAATCAGGTGCCCGCCGGCCCCCAGCAGGTTCCGATTACAAATTACCCGAGCAGCCCCGCGTATGTTACACGGCCCCGGCCTTTGAGGCTTACCCCTCTCCACCTGCAGCCTTCTACCACTCTCGCCCCCCCCCCCCTTCCCTCACTCTTCGTTCATCACCACTCTCAGCACCGTCGCTGCTCCCCTCAAGTAATGTGTGTGCCATTTTGACGCTCAGATGAGCCTTTCATGTTTTATCACGTCTCAAAACACCCCCCCCTCTCTCTCTCTCTCTCTCTCTCCCTCTCTCGCCACATCCACCGCTTGCAGTGATTTCCCCGTCGAACCGCCTCTCTTCTGAACCGAAAACACCACCACGATGGCTGGTCGATTAGAAACGAGCGTCGCTCGCCTAGCTCGTCGGCCCATTGAGCGCATCTTGGGAGCAGCGGCCACGGCTCGAGCCGGACACTGCCGAGCGTGGAAACGCCGTCAACTGTGCGCAACATATTGCACCGGTAACGAAGAAGTGATGCGTGATGCAGGTGAACCCGTAAAAAAAACGGGACCATGACACAAGTGCAATTTTCGGGGAATTATACTACTAATATGACTAGCCTATGTGGAGCGCATTTCCGCGCTTGTTGTTGAGTAAAATGGTCTGAACGCATGCACAATACACGGCTTTGAGTGAAGTGGGAGAGGGAGAGAGGGGGAGAGAGAGAGAGAGAGAGAGAGAGAGAGAGAGAGAGAGAGAGAGAGAGAGAGAGAAGGACGACGCATGTACCAACCATAGAAGTACCGGCTCAATTTAGCGAGCGCTGTGAAGGTAGCGAGGTACTCGACGCAGCACCACAACGACTTGTTCCGTTGTTAACAAACGCGGAGCAGCAGAGCGGTCGGTGGTCGTCTAGCCTGCACTCGGGCTTTATATGTCGTGTCCACTTGGCCAGAATATTCGATTCAACCTCGAAACGAAAACGCCAGCTCGACGTATTGAGGGCGGCCACCAGTAGTAGTAATAAGATGGAAAGGTTTTCCCCGCTCCTTCACCTCTGCGGGTGTGTGAGAGAAGGGGGAAGGGGCATATAGGGGGAGAGCGAGCGTGCGAGAGAGAGGTGGGGAGCAAGGGAGAGGGGCAGGGGGTGCGCTTTGCTCTGTATGTATATGACGGTCGTAATCTGATGCATTTCCCCCCTCCCCCTTGGGCGCGCGCCTGCAAGGGGCGTCAGAAGGCGAAGGGGTGAAGGGGTGAAAGGGGAGGGGGGTGTCCCATTTCAATGGCACATCCCACCCCGCTGCTCCGCTCACCCCCTCACCACCGACACCCTCCCACTTCTTTCACGCCTTAGCTCAACACATACACACAACATATACGCGCGCAGCGCAGCCAAGCCCGACGTTGCGGAGAGAAGAGAGAGAGAGACAGCAAGAGAGCGAGATAGAAAAAAAAGTAGCGCAAGAGAGAGAGAGAGAAAAAAGGAAAGAAACGACGAGCGGCCGAGGGAGGGAAAAAAAAAGACGGACAACATGGCAACGCCCGACGCGCGTGCAGATTAATGCCGACGGACAAATTGGATGCTCGCTCGCTCTCTCTCTCTTATTCGCTCTTTTGCTCGCTCTCGCTCGCTCGCTCCCACTATGCTCGCGCATCACATTCGGTCGGGGGGAAATCACGGGGAGCAGGAGCAGCAGGGCGGGCCAGGCAAGCCGAACAAGCTTGACATTGTAGTCCTCGTGTTCTGGTTTGGTAATCAAGACTAGGCGCACGTGACCTGCTTGGCGAGCTCAGCCTCGGCTCAGCCCGGCCCATTGGCATATATCGGCCTGTATCGTGTGTGAATAACACTCACACACACACGCGCGCGCACACGCACACGCACACACACACACAGGAGGGGCGGTAAGGGTATTACACCACCGAAATGCGCCATATCTTCCATGAACTATAGCACGAAAGTTGGACAGTCCCTCCCCCCTCCCCTCCCGCCAGCTCCCACTCCCCACCCCGCTCTCAAAGTGGAACAATGTGAGCCGCCCCCGCCCCTCCCCGCACTTCACAGCATGAACCCCTCTGGTGCTACGCTACCCTCACTCCCCAACCTCCTCCCAAACCCTATGAAACCCCCCTGAAAGCCCATGCTGTCGGGAGGCTCCCGGGGAGGAGGGGGAGGAGGGGGGGAAGAGAGGGAGGAGGGGGGGAGGGGGTAGGGCAACAACGCGACGCCTCTAACCCAACTTCCGCCCCGGCAGAAGCCTCTCGCAGCGGCAATGGCACCAGAACCACACCGCTACACACTGCCGGCCAGACACAGTGTACATGGCAGAAAAAGAGAGACAGGCGCGAGACGTCAAACTGCAACCGGAAAATGGTATCCTGGAAAACGGAGGCGAAAATGCTTGGATGGAGGGCTGTATCAACCCTGAAAAAAATACAAGGAATTTTCCTCAACATCATGAAAATGACGTTAAAATACATCAAAAAGGTTCGTTAGATTAATTCACTTAAAAACAGTGGGCGCACTGATGCACTATGCGGTAAGCAAGTGCACTTGCACTTGCCCGCAGTCATGCGGTCGGTACAGTTTAAGCGAAGTACGACGCCTTTTAGGCCTTTTAGACTGCGAAACAAATGTTATTGGTGGCGGATTCCGAGATCCCCACAGGGCGCCTGGGAGGTAGGCAGGCCCGTGGCGCAAGCGCGTCCGCGGGCAGCCTACCCCGCGATCCACAGGCGCTGGCAGGAGGCCGACAGAGCAGGGGGAGAGAGAGAGGGAGGGAGAGAGGGAGAGAGAGAGAGAGAGAGAGAGGGGGGGGGGGAGGGAGAGGGAGAGAGAGAGGGAGAGAGAGAGGCAATGCAGGTCGGTCGCCCATCATCCACTTCTTTCTTCGGCGTAATTAATGGTGTGCTTTTTTTTACTTGTCTTTTTTTCTCTCCCCCTTTTTTGGGTGTGTTTTTAGGTTCTTCATTCCCTCTAGCCTTTTCTCTCCCAGCTTGCCCTTATACCACTTCTCTCTCTCTCCACCTCTCCTCTCCCTCTCTTTCCAAACGCTCTGAATGGAGGAAAATGCATAATCATTTTTATTTTTTTAAAAGCGCGCGCCCGCGCCCGCCAGGAGGGCAACACTGAAAGAAATATAAATAAGAAGCCATTTATTAGGCGCTAATTATTCCATTCCAGCTGGTCCACCGAGCGGCGGGCATTTCGAGAGCAGCGCGTCGCGGGCCAGGGGGCCAGGTCACGCGGATTAGAGAAGCCTTTTTGTCGGCCAGACACGCCGTCCGGAGTTTAAAAGCAACGACATTTCGAGCAATCTAGTCGGAAACTGTGTCCGAGCATGTCATGGAGGTTGGAGGTTTGATTTTAATGGTATGCGAGTTATGTAATCAAGATGGGGAAACAGTTTGACGCACGAAGAGAATGAGAGTTAATGAATACACAACGATAGAGGGAGAGCGGGAGTGGAAGAGCGGGAGGGAGTGGGAGAGCGGGAGGGAGTGTTAGAGCGAGAGGGAGAGCGGCGTGGGACGTCTGAACGACTATCGATTACACATGAAACGGCACTGAGGTGAGACCGCGGCGCGGCGGGACCATTGTCGTTTGCCGCGACTCTCCACCTCTCTCTCTCTCTCTCTCTCTCTTTCTCTCTTTCTCTCTCTCTCTTTCTCTCTCTTTCTCTGTCTCTCTCGCTTTTTCCCATACCAGTGAGGCTTCCCGTCTGCCGTCGGCCCAAAGGAGACGCAGACGCGGGGCTATGGACCCAGACAGGAAAAGAAAAAGAAGAAAAAAAAACACGCCGCCGTCGCCAAGCATTGAATTTCGAGTATGCATCCTTTCCACTGGATACATCCACTCACTTTCTTCCATATTCCCTCGTTGTTTGCTTTTAATAAACAATTTGCGAGTAGACTAATATTTAAGGATCCTCGGCTGCCAGGGACACAAGCAGCGCGCACGGCCGAGACCAGCAGGGTACAGACAGAGGCGGCGCGCACAGGGGAGG
>NW_026267312.1:66475-66762 GCF_000697945.3 Frankliniella occidentalis | reverse complement strand
CTCCTCTTCCTCTTCTTCCTCCTCCTCCTCTTCCTCTTCCTCTTCCTCCTCCTCCTCCTGCAGCCCCTCACCAGCCAGGTCGCGCACACGTACCCTCCAGCACAGCGCCACACCCCACCGACCGCCCTCGCCCACACCACCACCACCACCACCACCACCACCACCACCACCACCGGCGCCCCCAGTCTGAAAAATGGGCCAACTTGGAGATTTATAGAGCAAACCACTGCACTTGCAGTTAGTTACACGCTTAAAATAAATTTCCAGGAGGAGGGGTGGGGAGGGGG
>NW_026267312.1:58057-66354 GCF_000697945.3 Frankliniella occidentalis | reverse complement strand
CATCAGCACGCGTGTGAAGCCAGCGCGAAGACTTTGACACAAAATACTATGCTCAACTAGTATTCACACAAAGTTGAGGACGCAGTTATCATACGCGAGTCATCATGTCAATGTTATAAACAAAAATTGACAGAAATATTTTTTTTTCTTTCTGGTTATACCTTTATGCCGGTAAAATCACTTTGAACCAACGATAACAGTAAGGCAATTGGCGATTGGGAACAAATTGTAGACATTGATTTCAGACGTGTAAGGCGTTAACAGCAAAGAAGAGGGCGGTACGCGGAGGATAAAATCTGCTGCAAACGACGTGCGAATTAGACCCCCGTTGAAGACGGCGGAGAGCGCGCGCCCGAATACAGAGCACATTATTATTTCCGAAATGAGCTTTTTTTCCCCCGCCATTCATTCAAACTGCTCTCGGGTTTTAGCATAATTCGAGTAAACGAGCCCCGTTGGTGCACCAGCCCGTCAGGTCACATGGCGCGCGCTCTCAGACGAGCAGGGAGGGGAGGAGGGGGCGGGGGAGAATAGGAGGGCAAGAGGGAGGGAGGGGGGCTGAGATACATAATTCATACGGGTGAGCGGCGTGCGCGACTCCCACGGTAGAAGTCAACCCCCCACCCCTCTCCCCACGTAGTCCGTACCCCCTTTACCCATCTCTCTCTCTCTCTCTCTAAATCTCTCTCTCCCTCTCTAAATCTCTCTCTCTCTCTCGCTCTCGACTCACAAGACCGAATCCTTGACAGAATTCTCAGCAGCCGAAATCGTAATTATTATTTTTACTTGCCGGAGCAAAGAACGAGAAAAAAACGGTGAGAAAGAACTGAGGAAGATGGAGACGCGACACTTTTCCCGGTAACAAATTACAATAGATTCGCCCATGGCATAAAGGGAAAGGTATAATAGGGTGCGACAGCCCCCCTCCCTCCTCCTCACACCCAACACCCCTCCCCGTTTTATTCACACACATATGCGAAATCGTGATTAAATATCCATCATTCGCATACTACATTTTCCCAACGGGCTCGAACGGACTGCTTATATTTATTAATGAATTAAACTGTTTGGGAGTCGTGACGTGAAACAAATGAAGACAAATGAAGCTGCCAACAACAACCACCACAACAGCAAGACTACTCGCTGAAAGTAATAAAATCCCTTCGGTTTATAAAAGAATTCGCTTGTGATTTCCACGTGTCCCATGTCCCATAGCGCGCACAAGTGCGGTAGAACGTTAGCTTGTTTTTTGTGCGCTGCTTTATACGTGGGTGCAACGAACGAAACTTCAAAAGTAGATAAATGGCATGAGGTTTTGTGAATCTTCTGAGCCTCAAACCATGTCAAGGACGCCCACAGTGTGGACGTAGGGCACATCCGCGGGTTTGCGTCCAAATCGTTGGAGGGACACTCAACGTGACACAATTTCGGCGAACGTTAGTCCTAATGATGCGGATATACCAAAAAATGCCAACGCTGCATTCAGAAGGAGGGTATGCTGCTTGGTGCCGAGGACATGTACACTACTGGTGTGGCTTGTTAGCGAGCTTGTTATGCAGCACAGAAATAAATGTGCACATTTTTTTTAACTATTAAATTTTTTAAAGAAGGAGCGTGTGGTATGATGGACGTGTATGTATAGAGTAAGAGAGAAAGAAAATATTATAGTCTGGATAAAAATAGAATGCGAGTGCAATTTTCTAAAGGACGGTGTAACGTAGAGTGATAAGTAGCACCCCGGACAGAGCGAGAGAGAGCGAGAGATCGAAAGAGAGAGAGGGCGAAAGAGGCGGCGAATGCCAGCGAAAAAGCAGCGCGCGGCGGGGCCACGTAAAACGAGCACTGAAGTGTGAAATACGCCCCACATTTGGGTATACGGGGCTCGGCGCGGGCGCGGCGCACAGAGAGGCCTTCCCTAATGTGAGGCGCTCCATACCGGAGGCCACGGGCTCCTCCCCCCCCCCCCCACTTCCTCCACCCGCGCCGACCCCTAAGGCGGTTTCCAATTGCAATGCAAGTTCCGCCACAGCGTCCTCCTCGTCGCGGCGCCCGCGGGGGTTGCGCGCGTGGGACCAGATGAAGCTCCACAAAACGACCCGCGGGAGGACGTCGCCCTCTTGCCGAACCGGGGAAATAACGGAGCACCCAGAGAGTCTCCTCTTTAACGTACAGAAGAGTCGCCCCACCCCGCCACGCCCCGCTCTGTTTACATGGGCAAGATAGCATCAGGCTGAGGCCTGGTGCTACACGTAATGGCTCCTGCACGAATAGATAGGCGCCGATTTTTCTCTCAGAGCGACAGAGAGAGGGAAAGTGGAGAGGGAGAGAGAGAGAGGGAGAGAGAGAGAGAGAGAGAGAGAGGGAGAGAGATTGAAAAACGAAGGGGGGGGGATGACGGGAATGAGAGAACGATACGGTGAACGCAAGAAGAGGCGTGTAAACACATTTCTCAAGTAAATAAGCAGCATGTTTCACTATAGGCGTAGTTTTTCTTCCTCCCCACATTGAGCAGCGGGGAGTGGACGCGGGGGTTGCTTGATCATGAGGTAAACAATCCGAGAATTGCGAGTAGCGACGTGGCTCGTTTTAATATCAAGCGCTTCAAGCAAGAAGAGACACGTTCCCAGGCAAGGGCAAAAAATAAAGCAGCCAACGGACTTCTAGCTGCAGAACATTTTTCAGGAACGAGGAAAACATTCAGATTTGTGCTTCAAATGCCCTTACGCTGTATGTCCAACGGCACATCATCAATTTGAACCTCAACTGAAGCTTTACATTTGGGGCCCGCTCCTCTAATTTCTTTAGTTATTCCGTTCCATGCTGATAGTATCAAATCAAATACATTGACAGACGTGAAAGACATACCAACGGCATGATTGATGTCTGCTTTCGCGTCAGGAACAAGACTTACCTGAAACAGAAAGATAAAACACAACGATTAGACAGGCAACGAAAGAATGGGTTGCAGCTCGCGTAAGCGTCAAGGCAGAGGGGGAAGCGAGGAAAACAGACGCGACAAGGGGGGTAGGGAGAGAGAGAGGGAGAGAGAGAGAGAGAGAGAGAGAGAGAGAGAGAGAGAGAGAGAGTTTTGTGGGCCAATCAAAGTGCATTTTGGAATTCTCCGAGACCTGGAACCCTTTATCTTGGACCGTCGGCTCCCCTCCGCGGGCCAAGTTTTTCTTCCTCAACTTCTGGCCAGACTCGCTTCTCTCCTCCCGCCTGCCCGAACCTTTGGCGGCTGGGCCAGCAGCTACAGAAAGAGTGGGAGAGACAGAGTCAGGGAGTCAGGGAGAGAAAGAGAGACGGGACGAGCATCAGGTGCGGCCGAGACGCGGAGCGGCCCGCTCAAGAGTAGCCGATTAACATTGGATAAGGCTTCGGGGGACGTTAGCGCTCCCCGCTCGATAACTACTGCCAGAACCTGCGGCCGACACTGGAAATGTTGGCCGCAACACTTACAGGACTACAGTGAGTACGAGCCGGGCCGTCACAACTGCAAACGCTACCCGCAGTGCACGCTACTGTTTTCTCGCTTAAAAAAAAAAAAAAAAAAAACGATGGTTGGCAGTTGTGGGTGGCTTACTATGGCCCTGTGCTGGGCTTCGCGCCGGGCCGCGTCGGGCCGAAGTGGTCCCGGGCGAGGCGGTGGTGCAGATCCCCCCTCCCCTCTCTCTCTCCCCTCTACAGGACACGGCACCGGGGTGCTGAGCAGAGTAATTGTGTTACATCCGCTCCATTAGAGGCACGAGGTGTGTCATTAGACGGACCCGAGGCAGGGCGGGGCGGAGCAGAGCCAGGGGCGGCGGCGTGGCGCTTGCTGGGCCGTGCCAAGTCGAGCCAAGCGGGTCACACTCGAGCACAGGTGCACGGGACGAACAACAAAATCATTGTAAAAGCGTTTATTACAAAATGTACTATTCGAAATGATGAGGGGTGTGTTTAACAAAAATGGGACGTTCTGAAAAAAACTGGCTTGCCTTTATTTATATCTTCCCTTGATTTGATGAAAAGCTCATACGGCACCACGCGACATCTTGCGGACGGAACGTCAATCCCCTCGCTTCTCTCCGTGTGCGACTTCCATGTGCGTCGTCTTGCGTAAACACTCGTAATTTGACGCGAGAAAAGGATGAGGGAGGGGGGGGGGCGCTGCTGCCGCAAGAGTGAAGGCGAACACAGCTGATCCGGCCCGACTTGCGGCAGCGGCGCGAAAGACATCTGCACCACGTGCCCCACCACACCCTCCAGCACCACCACCATCACTCCCTCGGCCAGAAATGAATACTCTGACGGGAATCCCGTACGTGCCGAGCTAAAACAAACACGGGCGCGGAGAATTCATCCCGTGCGGTTTCGAGTTTAATCAGAAGGCGTCGTCGTCGGGAACTAGACCACGACGTCGGAGGCGAACGTCAAGAGGGACGTGCCGACGCTCCGCAAGAGAGAGAGAGAGAGAGAGAGAGAGAGAGAGGGGCAAATCATATACATGGCCCCCACCCCACACACCCAGGAGGTCACACAAGGCGCTGTACTCGGAATGGCAACGCGCTCTGTCATTAAGTATGCATGTAAATATCTCAACAAGGGCACGGCCTGTCAGGTTTGTCATAATATTACTTTTTAGGATGCAAATAATGTTTTGTTGTATTAGGGAAAAAAAGGTGAGATTAATATTTAACTTGGGTTAGGTAGGCAGTGTTTTAATTGGAAACTTGTGGGTCGAGATGAACAGGCGCCGTTCGCGAGCAAAGGCAATCAGAGCGCGTTAATATTGCTGGCCGGCCGAGCATGGAGAGGTCCTCGCTGCCGACCCGACCCGCTCCTCGTGGGACCGCTGTGCAAGGGGATCGAGGCCCCCCGGCGAGGACGAGAGCGAGAAAGAGAGAGAGAGAGAAGGAAGGGGAAAGGATGCCCAAGCAGGCTCACGCAGCACACCACGATAATCTATTATTGCATTCAGTCGATAGCGGGCGAATCGCCAAAATCACGACACACGGGTCGACCCGGAAAGAGAACGGGAGAGAGAGAGAGAGGGGGGGAGAGCATCATGGCCGCACAGAGCCTCTCCCTCATAAAGCATGCAGACACCAACAGAGCCCAGTCACCGCCGCGCCCCCTCTTTGGTCTTCGGATTTCTTTTTTTATAAATAAGTGGACAAGGGAAAAGGGGAAAAGCGGCACAAACTTCTTCTTTTCCTTTCTCCTCCTCAGCCTCCACCTAAACGCTGCGGGGTGCCGTCGCTACGATGTCTCGATGCCAAACGGATAGAGTGCCAGTGTGTGTCCTGGAGGAACACTTGTCGAAATAAACAGAAAACTGTCTGCGATTGAAAACATACAGTCGGCAACATAAGTGTCTGCCAGAAATGTGGTGCGGAGGCTGGGAGAGCATGCGGAGACAACATCACAGTTGTTACATTTTTCATACTGCACACAATAAATGAGTAACAACTGCTCGGTTTGCCCTCTGTTTCCGCTGAAACAATTTCCGGCCTGTATTTACATGGTCATGTTTTGGCAGGCCAGGTGGTTCGCACACTCACCTCAATACTGTCCCATATACACGGCAGGGAGGGGAACATTACAGGCACATACCGCGGCCCTCGGGCCAAATACCGAACGCAAACCCCTCTCTCTCTCTCTCTCTCTCTCTCTCTCTCTCTCTCTCTCTCTCTCTCTCATGCACGCGAGCGCTCCTGTCTCGCTCTGCTCTTTCCATTCTCTGGCTCACAAAAAGTATTTGATCGGGCGGTACGCGGTACGGTGGTATATACACACACGCCGAGCGTGGCCGACCGAAGCACACCTCACTGCGAGCGTGAAAACACACACATTGACGCGCGCACACACACACACACACACACACACACGAACACACACGAACACAATATGCCAGCCAGGCACCCCACAATCCCGCAGCAGTGGCAGTGGACCAGGTTAGGTTAGCTCGGCGGCGGCGGCGGCTCTGGCGGTGAGGTGGGGTCATACAACATTCATATTGCCATGAAAACGGAACAGTTCCCTCCCGGTAGGCAGGCGGAGCGGGCGGGCGCCGTGGTGAGGTTGGAGAGGGGAGAGGAGTGGAGGGGAGGGTAGGGTAGAAGAGGGGGAGAGCGCTCCGCAATTCGACAGCAACTCGTTCCGCCTACTCTGCATATTCCTCCGTTATTAACGACTGAATCAAGTTGGGCTGCGCAGAGCAGCGGAGACAGGAGCTGCAGCGCCGGAGGACTGTGCCCCCCTGTCCTCCACCCCTTCTCTAGCACTACCTCCGCCCTGACAGTAGTTAGGACAGCTTGGCGATAACAGTAGTTCACTGTACAGTTGATAAAGATAAAACTCACCTTTTTTTTCTTTCAGAATTAAAAAAAAACCGACATTTTTTAAAATAAATCCAAACACAAATGAACACACACACGTGAGAATAATCAAAAATGTTTCAAATGACAAAGCTATCACCCTGTGGCCATTCCCAGCTCTACTGTTCAGCTTAGAAAACATACAAAGCGCCGAATTTACTGCAGCGTTTGTTAAAAGCAGTGCTCGCGAACGCCTTGCATTTTACAGATCTGCCCCAGCCCGTTAACGCTGTCGCACCTAAAGCCCCAAGTCCAGCGTCTTGAACAATAAGAGAGCGGCACTCGTCTCTCCGAGTGAGTTATTTCCCGCGAGCCGGATTGCTTTACTTTAGCAGCAGCAAGCGCCCCTGCACCAGTCGAGTCGAGGCCGCCCGCCTCAAGGCTTCCCTCTGCTCTTTTTATTACCCCCCCCCCCCTCTTTTTGCAGCCACTTGCTCTTTTGGTGACCCCGAGAGGGGGGCGCGGGGAGGGCGGGGGAGAGAGGGGGCGGGAGCAGCGGCGGAGGGGAGGGAGGGCTGGGTGCGTGCGCCAGGGTCAGTGACACAGCCCTCCCGGGCGCTGCCGCTCCGCCTCCAACTCTTTCCTGCCCCCTCCCCCTTTTCCTTCTGCAGGATAATCGCAATTACCCAACCGCCCCCGCCCCTCCAGCCCAAGTCCCCACCACCCACCGCCTCCCCCGTCGGCCGAATGACGAACAAGAAAGTAGGCTGCAGCGACTAGAAAAATCGAAACCAAGGCGTCTGGATAGCAGCCTCGCAATATCACTTTACAAATGTTTGTTTCATCTCGTCTTCATTTCTTACATTCAGTCCAAATTTCAATTAACCGTTTCTAGTACTCTGTCAACTCAAATGTGTACAGAGTCTACTTTCAACAAAGTGTAAAGTATACGCGGAATGTCTATTTTAATTAATGTACAAATGCCTGTGTATGCTTTAAATAATGCGTTAATTAATTGAAGTATGCACATGCCATGCACACTTTCCTTAAACTGTACAATGTACACATTTGATTCGACAGAGTTGATAGACAATTTGAGTTTCAAGTGTAGCACTTTTCGGTTGCAGTTACAACTGTTATGTTATTTTCACACTTTGATTTTCACTGTAGTGAGAGAACAATTGTCCTCCAATTCATTACCTCGCCGCATGAGGTTGCAGTCCTACTCTACTTGAGGTCAGTCCACTACCACTTATCGATAAGGGGTGCGGGTGGCCAGGTGTCTTGCACCTGCATCAGCTCAGCCAAGTGCGTACATCGTCATTATGTACGCTTTTATAAATGCGTGAATGGACATGAACTCATTTATATTAAAGTATACATGTAATATGTACACATTAAAGTACATACGCCATGGCAATTTATTTAAAGTATACAATGTAGACACATTTGAGTCAACAGAGCACAAAAATCACATTTAAATTTCACAAAAAAAATATAAAGAATTTCTAGAATTTGTTTTTCGCGGTGCATGCCCTCCTCCCATTGCCCCTCTTCCCCAACCGCATAATCTCATTCTTCTCCAGAACGCGGCGGCGCCTGCGAGTGTCCGAGGGGAAGTGGGTCGAGCATAGCCAAGGACGAGAAGATCTGTATCTTAGTAGCCATGGACAGTGCGGGAGGGTGGGCCGGGGAGGTGGGGGGGGGGAGGGGAGGAGGGGAGCCGTCAGAGTCCCCGCCGCACCACAACGCCACCGCCATGCTGGAGGCTGGGCGGGCTGGCCCGCACAGCACAGCCACCAAAATCCTTGATTTTATGACTCAGTGAGAGGCAAGCGCCAGCCAGGGAGCGAGAGAGAGAGAGAGAGAGAGAGAGAGAGAGAGAGAGAGATGGTGAAGCAGCTCTCCAGATCCTGGCGGCAGCCCCCTCCCTCTGAACCTTTCTGCACCCGCCGCCTGCTTTCCCGCCCCTTCTCTCTCTCTCTCCCTCCGGCCCTT
>NW_026267312.1:54557-58002 GCF_000697945.3 Frankliniella occidentalis | reverse complement strand
CCCTTCTCTCTACCCTCCCAGAAATAATTCGTCTTCCCACGCCATATACTGCACGGTCCGTATCACTTCCAGCGCCAGCGGGGGGCGAGAGGGAGGAGGGAGGGAGAAGGAGGGAGGGAGAGAGAGCGAGAGAGGAAAAAAAGCAAAGGGATGGCAGGGCGGTCGTAGTGGTATAGATCGTCCAGCTGCCGATAATAAAATAATATCTTTTTCGCTTGTTGGCGGCAATGTGACTCGGTGGCGAGGACCCTGGGAGCCTTGCGGTGCTGAACGAACAAGTTTGGGAGGGAACTCCAGAAGAGAAGCAGTCCACTCCTTCTGCTCTGTCTCTCACTCGCTCCCTTGCTCTCTCGCTCTCTCTGTGCTGCACCACAGTAACAGGGTGGGGGTGCCCAAGCGTGCCGTATGCATGTCTGTCGCAGAGATTCCGCCAACTCAGTCCGACGCCAGCAAACAGCTCTCCTCTCTCTCTTTCCATCTCTCTCTCTCTCTCTCTTCCTCCCTCTATACATTTAATATAACGCGACAGGCGGTGCGCTTTTAGTTAGAGCGCACGAACACAGTCACACGCACACTCTCAGTACCACACAAAATGACACAAACATACACAAGCGCGCGCGCACACACACACACACACACGCATTCACTTACTCACACATACACACGCCGAGGCCGTACGGCGGCTTTGAACGAAACAAACGCTCGGAGCTCGCGCCACTGTTAACATATTGGAAACACACATCATTGCGGGTGTGCCACCCCCGTCGTCACAAGGCCCCGCGTGCACACGCAGCGTTTTCAAAGATTTTGATATTTTCCTGAACAGAGACATCATTTACGTCTTTACGGTAACGATATTCGCACCCATGTTGAAAATCCAACAGTGAAACACTGTCACAAGACTGCACTCTTGCTGACAATAAGGGACATGTATTGTCCGTTGTAATATGCATCAGTACAAGTTTGTATTTTGTTCACTGCGTTTAGCTTGCACATACAAATTCGTCGGTAAGAAATCTTTTAAAACACACAAAAAGAAAATCAACCAATAAGATCGCGCAAATACCAGCAAATGTCCTAACCGCTGTGTCTGACGCCCTTATCCTGCCGTTATCAGTGATAACTACCGCCATCAGTGGTATTTCCCATAAGAGCACGTCGCAACACACACTGGCGTACACAATTAGGTGACCAAAAGCAATATGACTCAGGGCAAGACGAAGAGAGAGACAGAGAGAAGAAGGGCTATGCGGAGGAACACACTGATGCAATCTCGGGCGGTGTGCGAGGAACACAGCAACAGGCAGCAGAGTGTGAGCAGTGAACAGAGTGCTCAGCCATGCAGCGTCAGGGAGTGGCAGCCTAGCCCCTTCCTACTATCCCCCCTCTCCCCCCTCTCTCTCTCCCTCTCTGTGTATCTCCTCCTCCCGGCAGCTCCCAGCACCGCCCCCCAGCGCATAACCGTTCCATTCTTTTTAAAACACCTCAAGCCAATATCCCCCCAGCGCGAGCGCTCGCTTGTGTTCCGCGGAGAGCGAGGAGAAATAGGCGGGAGGGGGCAACAGCAGAGAGAAAGAGAAAACCACCTCGCCCCCTCCGCCTACTCGCCTGCCGGGCTCGCTCTTCTCCTTTTACACTGATCATGATACCCCCCTCACCTCCTCTTCCTGCTCTTCCTCCTCCTCTATCCCCGTCTCCCTTCCCCACCACCAACCATACACCAGACAAGCAGCACACGCGCGCCTGCAAATTTCCCGCCCCATTTCGCTCGGTTTGGTCTTTGCTCCAACAATCGCAGCGAAACAGGAGCCAACACACAGCAGGTGACAATAAAGGGCGCAGCACCATAGCAGCGTTAAGACGGACAATATGCTTACTCTTTCGAGTTGTGCCTGTCTCTGTACGTCCGTCTGCCTGTCTGTCTCTCTCTCCGTCACGGTCTTTCGGTCTGACTAGCAGGCATCTTCCTGTCCTCTCTTTTCTCCGCACAACGCGTGCTTTGGCCACGTCTCTTTTCTCCCCCCACCCTCTCTCTCTCTCTCTCTCTCTCTCTCTCTCTCTCTCCCTCCCTTCTCGTCTTTGTTTTCAGGCTTATGGCCGAAACGTGTTGATGGCCTTCATCTCGCCGCCTGGCACGCTGCTGCTCGCCCCTCTTCCCCCGAGAGAGAGTGTCTCTCTCTCTCTCTCTCTTGCTCGCTCTCTCTCTCTCTCTCTCTCTCTCTCTCTCTCTCTCTCCTCCCTTTCCCACACGCCTCCAACCTGTCCCTGGCGGGACCGGCGCGGCGGGTCGGTCCATTCCGCCCACACAGCAGTCCGTGCATCGGAATCCCATGCCCCGCCCCGCCCCGCCCCGCCACGCCACGCCCCGCCACGCCGCGCGCTCCCGGGGCTGGCCATAAACTAGCCGGGGGCTGAGCTCTGGAATGAAATGGGTTATTGGATGCGGATATGCCGTACACTGCCAAGATATCAACACGACTGGACCAAAAAAAAAAATAAACACACAAAAAAAAGATATATATGATGCAGCAGGCCGCGGAGGTTTAGGAGAACAAAAAACAAATAGCGAGAGAAAATAATTAAAATATAAGGGGAATGGAGAAATAAACGAGTTGCCCGCAACGGGATGGAGAGCAAAGAGGAGGGAGGAAGGGTGTGTGAGGGAGGGAGGGAGGGAGAGGGGGGGGAGAAGGTCGATTTACGGTGCGAGTTTATTTTCGCTCATTACGGATATTACAGTTTTTCACGATACGGCCTGGCCGGACCGGGAGGTGGCAGTGGCGGCGGAGAGGTGGCGTAGAGGCAGGGGGAAAGGGGGGAGGGAGGGGGGAGGTGGGGTATTTTGTCGCGTCGTAAAGTTGATTTATTTAACAACGACGGAACGACAAACGGGAAAAGGACAGAGCAAAACAAACAACAGAGCCGCACAAGCGCAGCACCGAGGTTTGTTGCCGCTGCTGCTGTCCTTGTTGCTCAGGCGTTTGGCGGTGATTTTTTTTTCCTCCCCTTGAACCTCGTCTCTCCTCCCCTCCCCTCCCCTCCCGCCGCATGCCCTCTCCTCCTCTCACTGCCCTACTTCCGGCTGGGAGGCCGTCGCCGCCGGTCCGCCGGCCGCAGGGAAGGGGAAATATGAACTCAATATAAATAATTGACGGTGTAGGAGAGAGAGAGAGACAGAGAGGGAGAGAGGGAGGGAGGGAGAGAGAGGGTGAGAGGGGAGGGGGGAGGAGAGGGAGAGAGGGGGAGGGGGAGTCGGTAGCGGGCAGCCCTCGGCCGGGTATGAATTTCTCTCAGTGAAAGAGAAGAAAAGCTGGGCTGCCTCCCATTCAACCCGCAGCCGGCCCGGCCCGGCCCGGACAGCGCGGGGTCGAGCCCGACCCAGCCCGGGCTTCCGGCCGCCTAGCGCCGGCATGACGGGTCACGGAACGCCCCGCCCCGCCCCGCC
>NW_026267312.1:51629-54007 GCF_000697945.3 Frankliniella occidentalis | reverse complement strand
CCCAAACACAGCCACCAAGGCCGCCACAGCCGGCTGACCAAACGCTCAAACTTTTTTTCCCAGACCCTCTCTCTCTCTCTATCTCTCTCGCCCGCCCCCTCCTCGCTTTTCTGTTCCCCTCTTTTCTTTCCCTCGATGAGGTGTCCGAAGATGAGGACCACGCGGAGCGAGTGGGGTGGTGGTGGCCAGCAGGACTTTCTCCAGTTGGAGAGAGGGGCGGGCGGGAAAGAGAGAGAGAGAGAGAGAGAGAGAGAGAGAGAGAGAGAGAGAGAGAGAGCGGACGCAGCCGGCGGAGGTGTTGGAAATGTCCTTTGTCACCCCCTCCTCCCCCGCGCCCGCTCTACACATGAGTAATGACACCCGGGGGCTACTACCCCTACCTCCTCATCCCCCACCCCCCTACCCTTTTCTTATTGTCGGCTCTTTTGATGAAACGCGGCCTGACAGATGGTCCGTCTCGCGCTCGCGCCGGCGGCCCCCAGCCCCACAATGTGTTGACCTGCAGAAGCTACATCAGCCACCTGAGTGGCAGCTGGCAGATGGGGCGGCGGACGGGACGGGCGGAGAAGGAGGATCAGAAATATCCATCCACGCCAGGTCGGTACTCGCGTCGGCACGAACCACACAGATCAGTCCGTCGGATCAGATCAGTCCGTCGGTCAGTCGGCCCGTCCTTCGGACCTTCAGGTCCGTCCGTCGGGTACGTCCGTCGGGTACGTCCGTCGGGTACGTCCGTCGGGTACGTCCGTCGGGTACGTCCGTCGGGTCCGTCCGCACAGTAACAAGAACATCTTGGAATTCAAGTAGATTCCTTGAAAACTGTCTTGAAAACCAAGTAGATCGCTTGAAATCCAAGATGTCATTTTTACCGTGCGTCGGGTCTGTCCGACAGGACCGTCCGTCGAGTCCGTCCGTCCATCAGGTCCGTCCGTCGGGTCCGTTCGTCAGATCCGTCCGTCCGTTGGGTCCGTCCGTCCGCCCGTCCGTCGGGTCCGTCCGCCCATCGCTATCTGTCCCGACGGCTGTATCTTTGCCTTTGTCGTGCCGGCAGCACCGCAGAGGCTCGTGGAGCGGCGGGCGGGCGGACCAATTTAGCGAGGGGTGGCGGGCGGCGCCGTGGAAGCAGGTGAAGCACACCGAGGCCGTGGAGTAAAAGAGGGGGAGGAGGGGCGGGGGTGCTTAGGCCACTGCAGTGCCACATTAATGCCGTGCACGCTAGAGCCCCACCGGCCCCGCCCCGCCGCGCGCCCCGTGCCTCGGCTCAAAAACATAAACACGCAACAGTCCACGGCCGTATCAGGGGCGGGGTGGGGCGGGGCGCACGGCAATGCGACGCACACGTGGATTTACAAAAAGAAAAGGAGAAAAAAAAACGGTCGGGCGAATGATAAGGGGAGACGCGGTACTACTTTTTTTTATTTTTATTCCAACAACAAGAAGAAAGAGAATGAAAGAAAACAGCAGGGCAGACTAATTTCCCCTTTGCGACACGAGACACACATCTGGGAAAGGACATGTGATACAAATAATGTTGCTCAAACCCAACCCATCGCGAATACACTTAGAACGGGAGACCAAAAGTGGGTGAGAATCGCGAACACTTTGGTAGGCGTGTTAATTTCCATTCGTACACTTGTTGGTACATGTGAGTGAAATACCGAGCAATAAGTGTCCAAAAACACCTTTACTTGTACAAGTTAGTCTGCAATGGAGCTCACACACCTACACGTGCGTAACAATCACTCATAAGGGTCTCGTGTGTTTGTGAAGCAAAGTAAACGCAGAGGAGAAGGCGGCGTGTTTTAAAAGAAGCGATAACGTCTCCACGACCCTCCGACCCGGCATCGCTTTCGCACTCGGTAGATGGTTGGCGTTCCCAAGCCGCACACGGTGTCTGAGCGACGCTGACTCACCGGACTTGGGCGACACGCCGTTGCTGGCCATATACTTGACGCCGCTGTCCTTGGGGATGTGCACAGGGTGCGGGCCGGCGGGCAGCATCAGGGTGGACATGGTCAGCATGTGGGACAGGTCGGAGGCGTGCAGCAGCGGCGCCTGCAGGTGCGCGGGCGGCAGCTGCGGGGCCAGCCCGGGGCCCACCTGCAGCTGCGGCGGCGGCGGGGGCGGCGCCTGGGGCGCCAGCAGAAGGCCGTAACGGTGATCGGGGGCGCCGCACTTGAGGGACGCTTCCAGGGTGGCTACGTTGATCCTGGCCGTCACGTAGGTCGTCGGCAACAGACCGGCCGTCGTGGACGCGGGAGGGGCGTGGACGTCCGGGCGGGCGTCCACTCGACCTGGAGGGCAGGGCGCGCGGCACTCGCGGGGGCGGACGGGGTGCGGGCGCGGCGGCGGCGCGCGGGGGCGGGCGGGCACGTCGG
>NW_026267312.1:45590-51375 GCF_000697945.3 Frankliniella occidentalis | reverse complement strand
CGCCTGCGCCCGCCACCCCGAGAGGGCGCCACTGCCCGCTGGGGCCGAGGCGACGGGGCTTTTGTTTTGTTTGGAAAGTTGGCCGTTAAGGACCTCGTTACCGATATGCTGGGCTTTCACGGAGAAGGGTGGTGGGGGAGGCTTCCTTCTTAATAAAAAACATTAGCCGCCGTGCACTTTTAACCGGTGATGATGATGATAGACTGCTTACACCGACAAGTAGTCGCCCACAACATGGCAAGCTGGCATCAGAAAGACACCACAAACAACACCCATGATGTATGATCTCCTTTTCGCGACATGGAATGGACTGCGCATGCTTCGATGTCGGTATGATTATTTTTCGAAAGCGCCATGGTAAACGTTAGTAAACGAGTAATATCATCGTAACGCAATGTTTCGAACGCCAGCAGATGAGCGAATTCCTCCCGATGTAGTACATTACTTCATCACTCTTTCACTGTGAAAAATGGTAGTAAGGTTTATAGAAAAATATTCCTTGGCGCAAGTTGTGAAATTACAATTTGTAATCGTAAAAATACATGCAGTGCGTATCGACTTAAAATGCATATGCGAGTAAAAAGTGTGCTCTCGTAAATTTACAACCTAAATTATAATTCAAGTTTACAAAAATGTCGTAAATTTACGATGATATTTTTCACAGTGTTTAGTTCAAGCGAATGACTACATTCCTGCAGAAAAGTGACGTGCATTATTCCGTTCTTTTTCACTGGCCACATCGATAAAGCCGGGCATGTCCCATGTCCCCTTCTCTCTCACACACACACACACACACACACACACACACACACACACACACACACACACACCAATGGCCATTGCGCATCGGCAACATTCATTAACTGGATGGGAAGCCATCCTGCCCCAGCTATGCGGTTTGCAGCCAAACAACACCGGCAGTCACGGCCGGCGCCGCCCATTTAAGTTTTTTTTTCCCAGCCAAAACCTTTGAAAGTAAACAAACTATCCAACGGGCATGTATGAAAAAAAACCTGCCGTGTCTGTTTCGCCTCTCTGTCCGTGCAATGTGTGCTGCGTTAACTAAAGGACGCCCACCTTCACTGTCCCCTGCCGCCTCTCAAGGAGTCGTCACGCACTGTTAAAGCCCTCTTGCGACCTCATACCAAACTTGTAGTCCAAACAAATAATGGAATAGTTCGAAGCCACGTTAGCCAGCGAGACGGAGAAATTGAAATAATTTGATTTGAGACCACACACAAAAGGGCTAAAAATAAGCCTCACTTTGTAAATTAGTATTTAGTGATGGCTAGGTATTTCAACAAAAGTGGCATTTAATTAAAATAAATCAATAAAACGGTTCAAGGAAACTCGAACCACAAGAAGAGCAAAACGAAACACAAGAACAGAACGAAATCCAAGGGTTCTTTGAAGAATTATTATGGTAGTGTGCTTCTACATTTTTAGAACAACTATTGTAATAGCTTGAATATCATGAGAAAGAGCCAAGAGGAAAAACGGAGTGATGAGGGAAGTAGATGAAGTAGATCAAAGTTAAGAGTGTGTGTGTGTGTGTGTGTGTGTGTGTGTGAGAGAGAGAGAGAGAGAGAGAGAGAGAGAGAGAGAGAGAGAGAGAGAGAGAGCGTAGAAAAACGAGAGTTTTGCATGGCAATTACTCGAGAGCACGAAGCCTCGGGGGAAATAGCACGCGTAAGGAGGAGGGGGGCATGAATGTTCGCTCATGTCGGCTCAGGCAAGGCGCCTAGCGCTGCAGGGCGGTACAGGGCGAGCCCTCTGCATACGCAACGAGCAATCACAAGCATGATGTATAGTCCCGTGCTGTACGAATGAGGACAAAAATAACAATAAATAAAACAAGCAGGCCCGCCCTTCCGCCAAACGAAGTTGCCAGCTTCGCTTCGCTGCGCCGGCAACTCCGTTCGGCAGGGGCCGGGCCTGCTTGGCCTGCCGGCGGCGATGGTCGGGCCTGCGGCCCGACCATTTCTGTCACGCGATTTGCTGTAACATAATCAAATGATGTAACGGGCCTTCGGCCCGCAAAGCCCGTCGTCCTTAAAATTTGCCCCGTAGACACAAGAAAGGGATGTAACGGTGAAACACCGCGACTACAACCCACCCTTCTGCTAAGGAAACGTTTTTTGGGGTGGGGGGAGTGAGTTTCTTACCTTTTTTGCGGTTTTGGGCCGTCTTTTACATTTAATTGTTCACTACAGCAATTTTTAACTTATTTTCGTCAAACAAGACCCTCTGGCGCCTATACGGTTAGAGATAGAGCCAAACGGACGAAATTTTCGCCAGAAGGCCTCTACTTTGGCAAGTTACCCCTTAGGAGACCATCTAATATTTTCTAAAATTAATATGTTAATTTTTGGGCCACTTTCGTGATAGAAACTCCCTCTAGCGCCCAAACGGTAGAAGATAGAGCAAAACAGACAAAATTTTCGCCCGTAGGGCTCTACTTTGACGAGTTACCCCTTAGGAGATCATAAAAAAAATATGTTTTCTGACTTTTTTGGCCTACCTTATTTTCTTTGATACCCCCTTTTAGCCCTTTAGGGGTGGTTGCCAGGATTTGCCGTAGGCGTTTCGTTCTCTAGGAGTGGACCTTAAGATACCCTGAAAATTTCAAGTCTCTAGCACATCTCCTTCTAGTGGAACAGACAGACAGACAGACAGACACACAGACACACAGACACACAGACAGACACACACCAGGTCGTTTGCATAAGCCCGCTGAATAGCTTTTTCAAAGCAGAAGGGCGGGCTAAAAGCAACTGGCATGAATTCTTTTTCGTTACCATTTTTATTGAAGTAGAAAGTAGGTTACGTAGGTAATTTCACTCTAAAGTTGTGTTGTATTTCACGGCAAATTACAAGAAACCAAAACCTGCAGGAGAGCGAGTGTTACTTACAAGGGACCACCATCCACAAGGCACGTGTTTGTCATTACCAAACCGCCAGCTCCAGCAGCCTCTGCAAGAGCTGCGGGAGCGCCCGGTCGGTGGGCCACATCGCGCGTGGGGTGCATGCGTGTGCAGCGGGATGGCCTACCCCGAGACTCGCAGGCGCCAAGCTCACGCCGAGCTGGTGCAACTTAGGCTGTGAATGAATCGCAGAACAAAAAACAAAAACGGACGTACTTTTTTCGGACAATAGCCCCGCGGCGTATCATTATAACTTCCATAGAGCCCTTCGCAGTCACGTGGAGTGCAGCACCTCGCAGCGTCAGCGCATTCGCTCACCGGAACTTTCGGCACTGCATATTCTAGTGTAGATGGGCGCACGTGCATTCGCACCGCATACGCTCTCAACAAGGTGGGCACTAGGGTGGAGTGAAAATCTGGGACCAAAAAGTACACCTGGATTATAGTACTTCAAGATATCCTAAGACTAGCGGCAGAGTCCATTTTGACCCATCGGCTGACCTTCAACCCCTTTCGAGGGGTCGAAGTTAGGTCTTTGAGGAAAATTGACACTTTTTGCCCCCCTGGGCCCGCCCTAGGCATAATCCCGGAAACGGCTATATGCGGTTCGGTGCGGAACTTATATAGAAAGATACGCCAGGAGTCGATACGCTGTGCGATAACATCTTCAGCTCGCCCCAGAGACATTTATGGTAAAAAATTGAGGTTTCCTTACCAAGCTATTGCTAGCACTCCCGGTTGTCGTACGCCACATCCGGTCGTCCCATACATCTCTAGATGCGTTTTGACGAGACAAAACGGTTTCATTCTGGACTCTTTTCGCTGAGACAATTATTTTCCGAGTTATAGCCGAAAAACGTCGTTTTTCGCATCGAAAAAAGTCCCGTTTTCACCCTAAATGTCTCTGTTGCGAGCTGAAGATGTTATCGCACAGCGTATCGACTCCTGGTGTATCTTCCTATATAAGTTCAGGGGGGCAAAAAGTGTCAATTTTCCTCAAAAACCTAACTTTGACCCCTCGAGAGGGGTTGAAGGTCAGCCGATGGGTCAAAATGGACTATGCCGCTATTCTTAGGATATCGTGAAGTACTATAATCCAGGGGTACTTTTTCGGTCCCAGATTTTCACTCCACCCTAGTGGGCACATTTTGAGGCACACCCAGAGAGACTGGCTCGAGGTAGTTCGACCTTCAGTTTTGATGCAGCGGAACACCCCAGAATACCCACACCTATGCGTTTATTTCCTTCCTGAATACCTGCCATGGATTTAGTCAAAAGTGAGTACATGCACGCGTATGCAGAAAATAGTGTACTTCGGCTTTAAATGCGTGCATGGTCACGTACACGTACACACAAATTACTAAATACAGTGGACTCTCGATAACTGGCGCCTCGATAACTGTCGCGTGCGAGAGAGATAGCTATAGAAAAATAGCGCGTTCCATGCGGACTGACTGCCGGCTCCGGCGGCTCGCTCGGCTCGCTTGCTGGAGGAGTGGGGAGAGCGGAGCACGGCAGCAGCGAACGCACAGTACCCTCGATAACTGTCGCGGCGACAGTTATCGAGAGTCCACTGTACGGGGCAGGTAGGTATCAAAGAAAAAAATGCACGCATATGTGGTACACTTGGGATACCGGAAATGGAGGACAACATTTAGAGTGTAAAGCTTTGTTATTAGTGTTTGTATCGTTGGGAACGAAAATCATGGGCAGCAGACAGCAGGCGCACTCTGAGCGTCTTAGGCAACAGCGCCTCTTAGGGGGATAAGACAAGCTCAACCCAAACCCCGGCGAGCCGAGCCATCCGAAGGCAAGGCGGCCACTTCTCTCATGTTTGCTTATCGCTTTGGCTCACTGCTGGTCCAGGGGCCATTAGCCACTTAGGTGGGTCAGCGCCAAAAGAGAGGAGGGGGGGGTAGAGGGAGAGAGGGAGGGAGAGGGAGGGAGAGGGAGGGAGAGGGTGCATAAGAGAAAGGGGGGGGGGGAGAGACGGGGCGAAGATGAAGTGGTGTCAGAAGAGGGTTAACTATACAGAAAAATATTTTACGTGCTTTAAAATTTCTTTTAAAAAGAAATTGTAAATAACCATAGTAGGTACTGCATGTCGACTTGGAATTCACTAACGAAAAAAAAGGGCTGCCGTAAATTTTCAACATATTTTGTACATCGGAATAACTAAAATTAACGAAGATATTTTCCACTGTCAGAGACAAATAGAGAGGAAAAGAGACGAAGACGGAAAGAATCCACGGTAAAAAAAAAAAAAATTCTCGTGCAGTATTTTAGGACCGAGACTTGGATCTTATGATGGAGGGCCAATAGCATCCACAAACCTAACGTCTTGAAATACAAGAAACTATTCTCCCACCGTGTCATCTGCGAAGAGCAACGACTACCACAACACAGACACAATACTCGGGCACGCTACCTGCCAGGCACGCCGCGCGCGCAGTCATGAGCTAGTCAGTGAGTAAAGAGTAACAGCCTCCCCCCTTCTCTCTCACACACACACACAAACGGCAACGCATTACTGCTCCGCACGATATATTAGCGAGATTAAGTTCCCCTCTTTCACCCCCCACCCCTCCTCTCTACGAGGCCACCGCCGTGCCGCCGGGGCTCGCCTCCCCGCCTCCTGCTCAACGCGCTTCCATCTGTTCGCGGTCGCATTCGGACACAAAAAAGAATTGCACCCGAACAAATGAAGTAAAGCGAGAGAGGAGAGCGGGAAGGGAAGAGGGGGAGAGAGAAAGAGCGAGAGAGTGGAGGAGAGAGAGAGGGAGGGAGAGAGAGAGAGAGAGAGAGAGAGAGAGAGAGAGAGAGGCGAGAGGGGGGCGGCATGGCGAAAAGAAAAGCTGAAC
>NW_026267312.1:43709-44935 GCF_000697945.3 Frankliniella occidentalis | reverse complement strand
TGCCTTTCCAGACGGCGGGCCTTTTCTTTGTAGCTTCATAGCAGCCTGCACATACCTGGTGAAGTCAGTGCCCATCAGGAAGGGAGGGGAGGAGGGGAGGGGAGGAGGCGGGAGGGGAGCAGCCCGGAGGCGATGGGGACATCGCAACGAGAAATGTTAACTTGATGGAAACTAAATATGCAGAAACAGTATGATGAGTTAAAATAAACACCACGAGCGAAAAGCGGTCGGTCGTCGTCGGTCGCCTCGCTGACTGCTGCGCAAGGATTGTTGTTTAGTCTCTATCCATCTCTCTCTCTCCCTCTCTCTCTTGCTCTCCTTCGGTTACAGCAGCGGGTCACACCGAGTATTTACTTTCCATTACTCGCAACAAACGGGGTGAGGACCGTGAGGACCGTGAGGACCGGGGGGACCGGGGGGAACAGAGCCGAGTGAGCGGCACGGGCTGCGGGAACAGTGCAAATATTAACGTCCTAATCAAACTAACGGATGCGTTGGGAGCTCCACAACGTGAACTCATACTCATACTGTGTGTGTGTGTGCGTGTGTGTGTGTGTGCGCGCGCGCGTGTGCGTGTGTGTGTGTGCGCGCGCGCGCGCGCGAACAACCGAACGAAAGCTCACACACAAGACCTAAGGCTGGTAGAAAAAAGCTGCAATATACTCCTGAATTTCGAAGAGTGTTGAACCCGTTTGTGCATAGTGCGCAAATTTCAAAGTTTTCCCAAATATTTTCTGTGTTTGCAAACTACAAATAGAAACTATTTTGAAAAAAAATAATTATTAATATCCCATTGTGGAGCTTTAGCCTTTTCAAGGATGGGTATCCTCTTTGTTTTACCTGTAAATGTTTTGGTTCAGTTTTAATTTGCAGCGCCAGCTTTTCGGAAGAACACACATGCTTTCAAAAACAGCTCCCCCGAGTCTTTCAAGGATTCCGCAAGGTCTAATCCAGGTTTGTTGGCAAAACCCTTCTGTCCCGATGGTGCTTTTCCCTGCGCATATCTCGCTCTGCTATACTCTGCTTTACTATAGTAAAGATGCATTTGCAATGAGCCAGTGTATATAACGTGTAGCAGCCGCGCGCTGACCAGCCCCGCGTTTCGCACCGCAGCCTCATCAGCATCGGGTCCATGTGCTCAAAGTATTCGCGGCCGTTTTTTGCATAATGTTGATTCCTGCTGGTCCGCTGGAGCTGGGCCGGTGGGGGAAAGGGGAGGGAGGGGG
>NW_026267312.1:40248-41839 GCF_000697945.3 Frankliniella occidentalis | reverse complement strand
GGGGGGGAAGCTGGAAGGAGTGAGAACGGATATTGTTCTTCATTGAATCGTGAGATAAAAAGATATCTTAAATTATCTGTAAAAAGTTGTCGTACCGAGTACAGGGAAATTTTACAATTACAATTAAAAATTGTAAAATTTATTAGCCCTGTATCGACTTGGAATCGAATAACGAACACGGAGTGGGAAGTTGTACATGTACGACTCGTTTTGTAAATTCTAAACTACAAAATAAATCGTACTTGTACAAACATTTTTACAGAGAAGAACTGGAATGAGGTGGGTTAATTCCTCACACGCTGGTTCGTAAAGCCGGACACAAATAATAATGTTTGATCTGAAACAATCGTTTGATTCGTTAAATTTTGCAGCGTCAAGGAAAATTTTACATTAAATGTCTGGCTAATGGGCTTTACCAATGAAAAACCTACATTAAATGAACGTTTCAACCTTGTAAGCAACGAGACTGCCACAAGAGTTTTTTGCTAAATTCCTTGATTGAATGGATGATTTTGTGGGTGTACACACTCAATTCTGAACCACTATTTTATACATATAGATAAGTGGGTTTCTGCATACGTATGTGCACAATTCTTACGTACTAAATCAAAAAATTTGTAGGTATGTAAGAATTTGAACGCAAATCCGGAAGAAATATGGCTCATAAGGTATGCATGCACATAGACCTTCGTAAGCTATGTACTACACATGCAATTTTTGTGTATGTGCATGTTTAATGTTAATAGTTGCAGTCGCACGCGTAGTCATAATTTTTTTTTTTTGCGTATTTTTTCGTTATTTTTTACGCAGTCATTTGAAAATTCAGTAAAACATATTTCTCTCAGTTTCTTTTTTTAAGCACTTGCAATTTCCTTGCACTTCTTTGCATATGTTCTTGTGGCTCTCTTTTTCGCATAGCGCCGCTCACCCCACCCCTTCTCTCTCTCTCTCTCTCCCTCTAATTGATATTCCAGGATGATGCCACGTCTCGGGTGATGTATTGCCGACTGGGAGGTCATAAATACAATATGACCTCGACATTAACAGAGGTGGGGATGAGGGTGTGTGTGTGTGGGGGGGGGAGAAAGAGAGAGGGAGAGAGAGTCCGCGGCCACACTCGTCCATAGGCATGAGCCCCCCGAGCCGCAAATCAGTGACACGACCGACAATCATCGCCCGACGGACCGAAGCAAACAGAACAGCGCTCGCGTCAATCTTCTTGAAAAGTCAGAGAAAAAGGTTGAATGAAATGGTGAAATAGGGGCGTTCATTCACACAGAAAAGCACAAACAAAGCTTCCACATTCTTATTTGTTTACAAGAGTTTAATGGTGCAGAAAGTTGCTCACGATAAAAATGATGTCTTGTATTTCAAGGATATTGCTTGAAATACATATCATTTTCCCTTGAATTTCAAGCAGTTTGCTTCAATTACAAGACATCATTTTTACCGTGCTTTTGTGTTATTTAAGCAAGTATAAATATAAAAAAGCCAGAAACGAGGGGTCGTCAACTTCGATATTCCTCCGTACACGGACTGATATTACCTCAAATATTACACCAATATTAGCCATATTACTGGTAATATTACC
>NW_026267312.1:36479-39598 GCF_000697945.3 Frankliniella occidentalis | reverse complement strand
GGGGGGGAGGATCGTCGGTCAGCGCGGGGGCGCCGGTCGACAGCGGGTTAGGCAACCTGGCGGGCCGCCGAGTCAGCACTCGGCCTACCGACCCGGCGCGCAGCCGAGCCGAGCGGAGCCGAGCGGAGCCGAGCGGAGCCGAGCGGGGCCGAGCGGGGCCGAGCGGGGCCGAGCGGCGGCGCGCGAAGAAACGGAATTTACGAGCAGAGAATGATGAGTGTGCGGTCTAACAGGGTCAACACAAGTAAAGCACAAGGCGGGCGGAGCTGCAGGCCGGCACAAAAGGAAATGTTTCTCATCGGATGGCACCGGCCGTCTGTATGGTGTGTGCGTGTGTCTGTGCCTGTATGTGGCGGTGAGAGTCAGAGTGCAACAAAGGGGGAGGGAATGGGGAGGGAATAGGGACTGGGCGATGCGGATATAGAATGGATTTCTTGGGAAGGATTTTTTTCCCTCAAGTTAATGTGGGCTCTGTCGCTGATTCGTGCAAAAACAGGTAAGGAAACAAAGAGAAGCGAGCCAGTTCAGTTCGACAAATGCACTGTACAAAACAATCCACGGCAATCAACCTTATCAAAGCTTATTGTAAATCTTAGCCAAACCCACGGAAAACGTTTATTTCACGAAGACCTCATTGTGACCCCTGAGGTCACGATTTTTGCACTTGTGAGGCAACCGGTAAGGTCATAAGAGCAAAGAATCGTGACCTCGTAAGTCATAAAGAGGTCACGATGAGGTCTGCGTGAGAACCACGTTTTCCTTGGGAAAGTTATTAATACAAGAGGATATTCATCGAAATTCATCGAAGTCCATCAAAATCCATCGGTCTAATGCAGTTTTAAATTTCTCTTTGTGGGAGTGCACTCCCATGGTGGCGGTGGCGCGCGGACCGCTCAGTCTGAGAGGACATCAAAGGGAGCATCAGGGCACCAGACCAGACTGGTCGGGTTGCAGATAGAGGGGGGAGTGCACCTGGAGACGCTCACACGGATTGAGCGGCGGCCTGGCCTCGGCTAGACACGGCCACATGTTGCTTGCAAGGGAATTATCCTTCTTCTGTTGCGTATCGGGACAGATCTACCCCCTCCCTTCTCTGTATCTCTGTATCTCTCTCTCTCTCTGTCTCTCTACCTCCCAGCTGCTGTCCTTGTGAGCGAGGAAATTCAGTCCAAATCCCCCAGGTATTTGAGAAATTCGTACCAGTTTGTCTATTTAAGTAAATCATCAGAAACTTTAGGTCCAGTAAGGGACCATCCACAAAGTACGTCCGTGATTCGCTGTTCCAAAACTGCTAAGTTCAGACTGTGCCACCTCTCGGAGCGCCTTGTGGGTAGGCAACTTCTCGTATGTAGTACATGTGTGTTCTGCGGGCTGGCCTACCTTGAGCATCGCAGGCGCTCATTTCCATTTCCCACTTTTCGCTGAACGAATCTTAGAAAAATCGGACGTACTTTCTGGATGGTGCCTACGTCGCGTTTACAAATACCAAATTGACAGATCTCAAAAATACCATTTGTCGTTTCTTGTCCGGTCATCTCAATTGTGAAATGAATTAAAATTATATCATTCTTTGCACCTGTCACCGCAGACCATTAGGAGAAATTTACTGAATGCATAAACTTGTCATGTTGTTTGTACTCAGTACTTAATCTTTAGTTGCTACATTAGTTGTAAGAATTATTATTAGTTATTGATTACTTTTAAAACATCCTGCTAGAGAGCGCGTTCTCATGTAGCGGGGCTTTACAGCCCTTTTTGAGGATCCTGAATAAACTTAATTTAAATTTAAATTTCTCTCTCTCAGGGCCAAAGGGCGATGAAAATAGTTTTGATTGTCCCCAATTTAAAAAGTTTGCTTTTTGGTGAATTATTCCAAAACCCAAACAGGTAATTCAGTGGCGTTAAAATAAGACCATATCAAAATGCCACGTTGAAAAAATTGTTTTTCATTTATTTCTCGTTTTCATCCGTATGCATAATATTGTACAAACAAGCTTCCAAGGAAAAGTCTACAACTACGGACAAGTTTCCGAAAGCAATTAAGTATTTTCTTTCTCATAGTACGACGATACTATTTCGTATTTTTTATCCAGTAGACAAGTCGTTTTATTCTGGCCAGAAAGGCAAGGTCCCGCGGGCGACAGCCCAGAGCTGCTCAACAAGACGCTGGCACCCCTAGGGCGACCGTGCTGCCTGCCAGCCCCGTCCGCCCGGCTGCCCAGCCGGTCTGGCCGCCAGCCCCGGCGGGGCCATCCGCTCGGACCCGCTCGTCACTTGGGCAGAAAGTAAGTGCGCTAATTTATCTCTGGTCAGGGGAGGGAGGGGAAGAGGGGGGAAGGGGAGGGAGGCGGAAGGAGGGGAAAAGGAAAAGAGGGGAGGGAGGAGGGGAAGAGGGGGAGGGGGGATGATGGAAAGATAAAGAGTCGTGAGGGTTCAGGGGAGACTCCTTGATCTACGGCCGAGGAGGACGCCGTTGCGATATACTACTTCTTCCGTTGGACGTCAGGGACCTCTGCGGGAGGAGGGGAGGGGAAGGGGGTTAACGACGACGCACCACCTGTCGCAGGGCCAGGGACATAATTCGAAATAAGGGCATCGAATCACATGCCGGGCCACGACCCATCTGTTTCCGTTTGATCGGATGTTTTTTTCGGGGCCGCGGTATTTCGCGTCACGTACGATTTGCCGCGCGTTCCCATCCCTGCGCGTCCATACGTCCCGCCCTGCTCCTCATTCGCGGCAAAAACAAAACTAATACTCGAATACACTGGTAAAACAAGTGTGCAATATTTGCACACCAACGTGTGCAAGTTGTCATTTTGCACATTACATGGTGTTTAACTCAAGTTGCACACTTGCGTGGTGTGCAAGTTTTAGACGTTTTGTAAACGTTTAAATGCTGCACACTTGGACACACACAATTCTATGCTGTCAATAGGGAACCATACGGTGTGCAGCTGCTATACGTTTTGGAAGTGTCGAAAGTTTAAACACCAATTGACGTATAACATAGTTAGACACCAGAAAGTGTCGAGAAAATGCACACTTGAACTTAAACGTCAATTGACGTGCAAAATTAAACACTTGTATTACCAGTGTACACATCATGTTGTCTGCGA
>NW_026267312.1:34142-36214 GCF_000697945.3 Frankliniella occidentalis | reverse complement strand
CGCCGCGCACCGCTTAACGGGCGGATGAGCCTGGCAGGGCGGCGGCGCGGGGAGCCGCCGCGGTATTTGCCGTGGGAATTGAGGGGGGCGGGCCACCATGCTCAGGCTCAGCGCCATAGCGAAGAAGAGCTACAAAAGGTGCGCCATTAGGGCAATTCTGCAACCTCCTGCTACGATTTAGAGCAATACAATTACTTAGGGTACAACATTTATTTATCTATTTTAAAGTTCTACACAAACTACTTTCAGTTAAGATAATACCCGGCGACGTACGTTATAGACTCCATGCTACAGACTGAAACGACTTGGCTGATTCCACTTTAAGTAGTCGAGTATGGGATGAGTAGAATAAGGTGTATAGGCACCTTTCTCCATATCGAGCGACCGCATCACCTGCCTTTGCACACGTCACGACGCGATGTTTGGCACTGACGCTTTCAGCCTTTGATTGCCGCAGAGACACATGGGGAGGGAGGGGGGAAGGGAGGGGGGGGGAGTACCAATCAGACCGCGACACAGCCTTTGGGTCACAATGTATGCACGAGGCCCGCCCCCCAGGGGATCCCGGACTGACCGGCCCGTGCGCACACACGCAGACACTGCTAAAAATACAACGTTTAACAAACGGTCTGGTGGGTTCTCACATTCTGTCTCTTGCGTCCACCCGCGTCCACCTATGTCTCTGAATTTTTTAATGACTTTCTAGACCAATTATTACAAACGTTCAAACATCCAAAAGCGTATAATAAAACTAGAATGCGGCCAAATAATCGATTGATGTCCGAACTTTTCCAAACCGTCCGAGATATTGCTCTGACTTCGGATTTCGTTTCCTGCTCGCCAATATTTGCCCAGAGACTGTACGTGTTTCCCAATCTTATTGGAACCCCAAGAGTCAATTTTTAGGTCAAATTTCAAAATATTGACTTTTTATACTGTTAATAATGGGATAGTGTGTACAACGAAATTTAAAGTTTATGGACATCATCACTCTCAGACCTGTACATCTATTTTTTGTCAGTGAAATCGTGTTAATTCCCTACAGAAGGTATACGGCGGTGATTTTTACAATGAACGACTGGTGTTTGCAGTCCACAGCGTGTGTCCACATCATCGGGCCCGTCATCATGGGGCTCGGGACCTCGCGCATAGGTTGATGGTCTGCTGAGGGGAAGGGAGGCGAACCGGCTGGGCAAACTGACAAAAGCAGCATTTCTTTAAAAAAAAAAAAAAAGTTAATCATGATGAAACGTATGACATCACTGCCGAGGTTCCAGGAACGCCACAGCGCCTGGAGGGAGACGCAGAGATGAGAGAGGTGGGTATGGGGGAATTACATTATTATTGTCACTCACTCTCTCTCCCTTCGCAAGCAATTTTAATGAGGGCTACATACATGGATTCACGTGTATCACCGAACGACCGAACTCGCCGGACCCGGACCTCGACCAACTGCGCTCAACTCGATCAACTTTTTGGACCGATATATTCGAAACACGATTAAACGTTGCTTTCAATCTGCGAACCATACGGGCGACGTCTGTTTACACGAAAAGTTCGGCTACAAATGCGAAAGGGCCTTTCGTGTGCGGAGCTCAAGGCGACTTTCAGCGTGATGTGACTTGCTCACCTGCTTTAGAATTGAAACGGCACTGTGACAACTGGTCGAGGCTTACACTCTAAATCTTTTACAAAGAACTTGTTCGTGTAATGCAAAGAATTCTGTGCAACCGTAATATACAGGAAATTTCCTTGTATTACAAAAAAATTTCTTGTATTACACAAAAGTTTCTTTTGTATTACAATGAATGTTCTTTGTATTACAAAGAAAATTTGGCTTTGTATTACGGTTGCACAAAATTCTTTGTAATACAAGAATTTCCTTTGTAAGAATTTAAGAGTGTACACGAAAATTTTCCATGACGTGTGTCGAAACATTACAATATGAAATAGAAGACCCGGTGGTAAAGCGAGTGGAAAAATACCGACGTGTTGTTCATTCAAATGCACGAACACTATGGAACGTCACCACGAGAGATATGGGGGAGATAGGGAGGGAGGGGGGAGAGGAG
>NW_026267312.1:32022-33911 GCF_000697945.3 Frankliniella occidentalis | reverse complement strand
CTGCTCGACGGCGACCTCTCCAAGATGTCCTGCACAGGGCCCTGGACCGGAACCGCGGCACCCGGTGTACGGGCGTGGCGGGGCGTGGCGGGGCGTGGCGGGGCGGGGAACGCTTAATTTCCTCCGTCCAAAATGCGCGGCCGCCACGATGGCATGGCCATCGGTGAGGAGGGTTTTTAATCGCGGAAGACGACGACGACGACGAAGAAGAAGCCGCCGCCCGGCAGAGAATCCCACTCGCTTGGTAATAAAACAAAACACGACGAAAAAAGAAAGAACGAGAAAAAAAATAAACATTTTTTTTCATCCTTCTTACGTAAAAGTGGCCATTAGCGAGGAGAGAGCGAGTGATTTGGAGACGGAGGCGCGCAATCCGCCTTTCAAGCGGCGGGTGGGAAACGAACAAAAAAAAAACAAACAAAAAAAAAAGCGGAATAATTATTCACAGACGTTGTTTTATTTCTGTTTGCTGGTGGGGCCGCTGAAGCTACAAAGCAAGTACCTCCCGGCAAGAGAGCAAAGCGCGCACTTGTGAAAGAGTAGAAGCAGCAGCGGCCAAACGGGTCGGGGAAAGCAGTGGCATCGAAAGGCTAACAACACTGGGAGAGAAGGAAAGGTGTAAAGTCGCACCTTATAAATGGGGAGCTGAATGTAGCAAGTTACCAGCTTTTTCAGGAAGGGCGTCCGAGGACTAACGACTAACGCATTTTACATGAAAACCGAGCGTTTAGGACCTCTCTAGCCTTCAAAGCACGAAGTTTAACCGAGCAGTGTACCGGGTGTTGCATAAAAGACACAGGTGCGAGCGGTTTTGCCTACCCGCTCTGCCCGTAAGGCGCCATAGCCCCTTGGGTAGGCAAACCCGCCCGCACCTGTGTCTTTTATCCAACACCCGGTACAACATTTTTGTTTATCTGCAAGAACGACATTTACCGCATTTAACAGGCACATTGTGCTTTGAACCACATTTGGATATCCAGTGCTATTATGTTATGACAAAGTAACCTTATTATATCAAAGTAAACACTCAGCCCTTAATCTGTTTCAAAATAGTTCGGATGCTGTTTCATTTAGCACACAAATTTAATACGATCCGCGGTCGTTTGGGAATGCAGAGAAAATGCAGCAGAATCAGGCGTCACCGCAAACTTGCCCAACAAAGTTGTGTATAAGCCGCACCGAGTTTTTTGTTGTTGTTATTTCTGCTCCCCGGTGCGAGTTTGCCCCGGTCGTCGGTCTTCCTCTTCCACCACCACGACGACAAGCGACGAGTGCGGTCTACATTTAATTGAAGTGGTCAAGGCGGAGGGTGGGCTGCGGCCGGCAAGAACTTTGTGACGACCACAAGAGCTGGGGGCGGGGAGCTGCAAACTCAATGCGAATCTACACACACACACAAACACACGAACTGCCACTTCACATCTGCCGCCGTCGTTCTGTCACCAAATGAAAACAATATGGACCCTCTCTCTCTCTCTCTCCACAAGGTGAACCGCTATGCGTGCATTCAGCCACGGTTTCAGTTCCTGAAACTGCTTTAAACATCAAGATTGCACGTATAGAGCGGGCAACATTACTGTTACTGTTGTCTGGAAAGTGTGGACAGTGAACACGCTAAGGTGGGAAAAGGGGGGGGGGCTGATGTTTTAAAATTATCAAGTCAAACTGTGGCGCAGTGCCCTGACAATGAAAGGTGGGAATACTTTAAAGACATTAACTATTACGAGATCAAACAGGTTTGATAATACATTTATGTCCTGCTTCTCGTGTCAAAGCAAACATCATGTTCACTGTGCCCACACAACAGCAGCCGGGGCAAAATAACCGTTCCGACTATACTACGGGTGGCGGGAATGGAATGCCGCGGGCACGGGGCAGGAGATACCCCC
>NW_026267312.1:21524-29897 GCF_000697945.3 Frankliniella occidentalis | reverse complement strand
GGCAGGGCGGGGCGGGCTCGTAACGCCCTGCGGCGGGGGCGCGGAGCACGTACAGGGCCGCGCTTTTGTATTTATTTATTCCCCTTTTATTTATTTATACCGTGTTGAGCAGGCTGGGTGCGCGCATGCCAAAGGGGGTTCGAACAGCTGGGCGACCGACACCGCGTAGCAGCGCATGCACAGACGCGTGTGTGCACACACACACAGAGTCACTCACACACACAGACACACAGACACACAGACACACTCGCGGTTACTCGATCCGCACCTACCCGTCCGATTTGCACGGTACACACGTCCTACTGCACACTACTGCACACGGGGCCAAACTCCCCTCCGAAGCCCGAACTGAACCGTAAAAGAGTCACACTGCTTTGGATCAGTTGCAAGTCGTGTGACACACGGATAATCAGCAGATGAGTTGGAGAGGCGACAGTTCAGTCTAGGGTCGGGCAACTCGAATGCACCCTCAACCTCAGATGGTCAGGCGGGCTCAGGTCGTTCTAACAGGAGGGGCAACCCGACAACGAACCGCGCTGCGCTGACCTTCAGCTCGTTGGTCTCCTCGAGGGCCCTCCGTGACTCAGTTTCAGTTTAAAAATTTCGATCAAACGACGCGAAGACCAAAGAACCGACCCCTCATGTCCTTCTGAACCGGGCCGCGCGGCGGAAGTGTGTCGCAGGTGATGCGGCTGCCGTCCCCCGCGCTGGCCGGCTATATGTAGTCGTCCCACGATTACTGTAATGTTCCGGTTTTCGCCGACGAGTCTTCTGATAGGCTTAGAAGGCGTTCGGGCCCACCACGTGACCTTTTCCGAACAGTGAAGTAATAGTGGGCCGACTATAATAGAGTTCTCCGGGGCGTCCCTCTCGCTCCTCTCACGATGTCCGCATCAGTCCCGCCGCCGCCCCCGCGGCCCGAGGCTTGAGCGAGCGCCGAGCGATGGAAACAGTGCGGCAGCAGCCTTCCATCTCTTTCGAGCTAATTAGAATGGAGCTGCATGAAACGGGAAACACCGTCTGGCACGCTTGTCGGTCGGTCGGGAGGGATGGGGAAGGAGAACTTGTTATCCACCAAACAGCCCGGGAAACAACGCGATGCGCTAATCGAATCGAAGTGCCCCTCCCCCTCCCCCCCCCCTCCCTGCTACTGCCCATTCTGCCGTCGCACTTCAATATACCCAGCTCCATGCACCAATTATTTCCTCGTTCCAAGCGGAAAACAGTCAGCTGTCTCGCGCTCTCCAGTCCCAAAGGGAAGCCATGCGAGCTAAATGCAGACACCTCACACCACACCCCTCAAAGAAGGGGGTCAAGCTCGGCGCGCGGGCCTTTGCCGAGAAGAAAGCCGAGTTCCGAAGGCGCGTTCGCCTCACGTGTACGACCGTGCCCTGTTCGCTTCGCCAAGAACAAGTTTATCCTACTGAAATCGCAAAACGTGCCCCTCTCTCCAAATGTTTCAGAGAGTAGCAACTTGAACATCATCGGTCTCTGAGCGCAGCAAGGCTCTCTCGCGTGTAGTGAGGTTAGTGTACTCACCCAAGCCGCAGAAGAGCAGGCGGCCGGCTCGCCGAATATACACCGCACTCCTCGTAGAAGATGGATTTGCCGTTCACCCCCATCGTGCACGCGGAAGAACGTTCAAAGACGCAAAGAGAGGTTACGACACAACTTTTTGATTGTTGTTGAATGATCAAAAGCAGGAGCACGAGCTCCCTCTAAGCTACGCAGTCAACCGCACCGAACCGCACCGCGACCCGAGACCGAACCAACCGAACCGACTGAACCAACGGACGGACACTGCTGAGCGGGAAGTTTCTCATACCTGAGCCCACGTCCGTACCGTAACCTCAGTCAACGCTACAGCAGACAAAATCGAGACATTGGCGTTGTATTTCGCTTGCGATTTGAAGTCGAGTGCTCCTTTTAGCTACTTAAAGAAAACATTTCAGTCTCGTTTTCTAGTTATGAGTTCAGTGTTGTCATCTGAGTGTTTCTTTAGTTCAAGTTGTGTGTGTGTGAAATCATCTCGATTGAACTGCAACTAATGATGGATTGGATGGACTCTACTTTAAGAGACCAGAAGTGTGGACCACCAATCTTCTGCAACACCCCTATCCTATGTGGGTGCTTTGCATCGATTTGGAAGAATCAAGTGCCATTTCCCTACTTATGAGTGATATGAGGGACAAGGCCTGCCATTCAAGATAGTTGTCTATAACAGTGTGGACATGGACAAAATCCTGGACTTCGGTACTGGAAATTTACAGGTATGTGCAGGGTTTATATATAGGCGTCATATACTTGAATATTGTACTTACTGCTAGTGTCCTGCTTTGGCAGTTGTGTGGTCGTGATCTGTTGCATGGAGGTGGCGAGAGGAGTTGAGTTGGTCGTTGTCGTTGTAGTCCAGGCAACAGGTTTCAGATCCTGGAACAAGTTAAAAAGACATACTGACTTAGAATATCATCTTATCATGCTTAATCAGTGAGGAAAACTTTTCAACCAATCAATAACAATAATTTGTATGGTCACTCCGCTCTCTTTTCAGTAATGGAAGTCAGGTGGCATTACAAAGAAAAAATATACGGAATGCAAAATAATGTCAAAGCTAATTGTAGTTTGCAGCTCCTATTTCTTTATACTTAAAGATTATTGGTTAAAAGACAACTTTGGTACAGTTTGTAGGCATAGAGTATAGTTAAAAAAAACAGTGAAAGAAGTAATAGTAATGTTAAAAATAATAATGAAATCAATTCTTTTTAACAAGGACTACATACATTAAGGCATTATCTAGTTTAGAGTAGCTAAGACGCTCCCAAGTCCGAGGCGGTCATTTCCAGCAGCGGTGTCGCCTCCGCCCTGAGGGTCCTCTCGGACTGCATGAGGCGGGCGAAGACCCTCCTGGCCTGGAGGTGCCGCCGGCGCACGGTGTCCACGAGCGCGGGCGCGTACACGTCCTCGACGTCCAGGTCGCCGAGGTGGGCGTGCGCGCGCGCCTGGGCGGCCGTGAGGAGCACGCAGTTCCACGGCGACCACTCCTGGCGCGCGCGCCACCGCGGCAGGCGGAGCCCCCACAGCCCCGCGGCCTCGTCCTCGGTCAGCGCCGACCGGCCCAGCCACATGTCGAGCAGCACCTGCCGGGGGGAGAGCGCCACCAGGACCAGGTCAGAGAGCGGCGGCCGCCAAGACGAGGGGGAGGGCGTCGTCGTCGTCGTCCTGGTCGGGCACCTTGAAGTCGCCGGGCTGCATGATGAAGGCGACGCTCGAGTAGGCGCCGGCGCGCTGCTCGGCCCGGCGCACGGCCGCCAGCAGGTACTGCACGGGCCGGTGGTCGCGCCGCGCGCACGCCCTGTTCTGCAGCGCGACGCACCCGCCGCACCGCCCCACGGCGCGCGACCGGCTGTGCAGCGGGAAGGCCTCCAGCGGCAGGAAGGCGCGGCACTCGGTGCACGCCGCGTTGTCGGCCGCGCGCGCCACCTGCACGCCGAGCACGTGCCCGTTGAGGCTGCACAGCGGGCTGGTCATGGTGCCGACACGCTTGCACGCCTGTAGCTTACCCGGCTGGCGCGCAGGTGCTTGGTGGCCTCGGGGTTCACCTCGGGGCACTTGACGAGCTCGGCGAAGAGCAGCGCGATGTGGCGGCGCAGTGGCTCCAGCCCGGCGTCCAGCCCCCGCGCCATCATCGTGCACTCGCGCCCTATCAGCCTGCGCAGCTCCTCCGCTCGCTCCAGGCCGACCTCCTTCAGGCTCTCCATGAGCGCCACCAGGAACTCGAGCCGCTCCGCTTTGGGCGCCTGTTCAGGGCGGTGGTCAGTGCGGTGCGTAGTGCGGGCGCGGTACAACGACACCTCGCCGTCGTCCACCTGCTGGGTGAGGCTGAGGTACGCGGCCTGCAGCTCCTTGGCGCGGGCCACCTCCAGGGTCTCGACTTGGATGGGCTCGCCGTTGCTGCCCTCAAACACGAGTGGCTCGGCGCAGCGCTCGAGGAAGCGGCGCTCCCGGTCACGGGCCCGCTCCCCGGCCACGACCTGACGGTGGCGCTCGATGGCGTTGAGTAGCGTCATCTCGCGCTCGAGCACCTCCCCGAGCATGGCGCGACGCGCGGCCTCCGAGCAGCTCGCTTGCAGCCGGCGCGTCTCGGCCTGCCGCCAGCGCTCGACCAGCGCGTAGAGCGTGTCGAAGTCCCTGCTGCTGCGCGGGTACCCGCTGGGCGTGCTGGCGGCCAGGACGAGCGCCTGATCCCGCCTCTCTTGTTCCTCCTCCTCGTCGGCCAGCTTCTGTTCCTCTTCGACCTCCTCTCCCTCTTCTCCCTCCTCGCCCTCCTCTGCCTCCTCGTCCTCGCCGTCCTCTCGGGCGGGTGGCACCCTCCGCCGCAGGTAGGCCCGGTAGTACCTCTGGATCGTGCGCACCCTGTCCTCCAGGTCGCGCTGCCGCTCGAGCGCTTCGTCGGCGGGCACGTATCGCCCCGGGTCCGCCATGAGGACGTGCTCCGGCATGCCCGGGATGTACAGGCCCGGCCGCGGCACCTGCGCATATCCGCGTGTCACCGGAGACTGACGGCGACCTGGATGCGCGCGGAGGTCTCACCTGCGTGGCCTTCTCGTGCGGGGTGTGCACGCGCCTGCGCCGCGTCCGGACGGTCTGCGCGTCTCTGGACACTCTGTCCGAGGTGTCCCTGGCGGGCGGCCCCGTCTGCGACTCGGCGTGGTGAAACTCGGTGCCCGAGCGCGAGTCCCTGAAGCCGCCCAGGAAGGGCTTGGGGCGGCGGGACACCCGGATGCGGAGGCGCACGTCGTGACTCTCGACGCCCGCCCCCGCCAGCGGCAGGCTGTCGTCGATCTCCACGACGCTCGTGTCCAGCGCCACGTCCGTCACCGGGCAGCAGAAGAAGGCCGCGAGGTCCTCCTTGACCTCCAGCATGTTGGAGTAGATCTTGTACACCTTGGAGAACAACTTGCCGGTCGAGGTGGTGAACTCCACCAGGACGTCGTCCTTGGCCCTGTCCTCATCGACCGGGGCGCGCACCGCCACCTGCACTACCGGCGGACGTTAGGCTGGGCATAGCCCCCCCCCCCTCCCCCACGCCCTCTGCCGCGCACCTCGTACTGCCGCACCGCCGCAGCGCTGCCTGCAGCAGACGGACAAGCCTCCAGGATCTCCGCCATGAGACTGGCGACCTCCTCCTCGATCTCGATCTCCGTCTGCAAGGCCGTGGTGTCCGAGGCCGCCGCGCTCGAAGTGGCCTTGGGCTCGTCGCCCTTGATCTCCTCGGCCTCAGTCACCACCACGCTGACGGCGGATGAGGCCTCGGCTGTCGCGGTGTCGACGGCCACCTCGTCTACGACCTCCTCCTCCTCCTTGGTTTCACCCTCGTCGATGACGACGCCGAGGCTGGAGCTGAACTCGACCTTGGAGGTGCGCTCCGAGGAGACGTCTGGCCCGGGCAGCAGAGGGCTCAGTAGCTGCATGTTCGGCGACGTGGACCCTCGGTCGACGTCCTTGATGACGAGCATGGAGCCGTCCTCGTCGGCGTGCTCCTCGACCACTTCGATGGAGGGGACGAAGCCCCCTCCGGGGCCGCGACCAGCAGACACCGTCTGCTGCGGCTGGTCCTGCAGGTGTCCTAGAGGTCAAGCTGTCCCAGCGCCCCCCACCCCTTACCCCTTCCTCCCCTGCAGGAACACTAACCACTCTGAGCCGTGGTAGGATAATGTAGGAGGCCGACATCCTGACGGAGAGGTCCTTCGGGGGCTCTATCTGCTGGTCCCAGTGCGGCACCTCCTCGACCTCGGCCGACAGCCGCCTGGAGTCGGCCGCCTGGTCCGGGAAGTAGTAGCCGCCATGCAGCTCCTCGCGCAGCCCCTGGGCCTCGGGGTCCCGCCAGACGGTCTTGTCCAGGATGCCGTGGGTGTCCGGGCGGGGCCGCTCGGGCGGGGGGCCCGCGTTCTGCGTCGCGATCCTGGCGTCCACGTCCACGACGCTAGACGAGGAACTGTGCGACAGGCGCTCGTCGTGCTGCTGCAGCGCGTCGTCGCCCTCGCTGGACGCCGGGGATGGCCTCGGGGCCTCGCCGCCCGCGTCCTTCTGGTCCGCCTGGACATCTTGGTCGCCCTGCACATCATGATCCCCCTGGTCTTCTTGGTCCTCCAGGCCCTCCTGGACTTCGGCACCGTCGTCTTCAGCGGCGACCTCGCCCTCGAAGCTTGTCGCGACCCAGAGGTCGGTGATGTCCTTGATGTCCGTCAGGGACGTGGACGCCACCCTCTCGTCGGCCACATCCGCGGTCTCGTCGATGAGCCCGGCGTCCTCTGAAATCACGCAAGGGTCAGTAGAGCGCTACACTGGCCCACGACGGGTATGCGCGCCGCCGTACCCTGCTGTTCCCCGGTCACTTCCGGTCGCCCCTCCTCGGTCGGGCGGCTCGTTTCCGCTTCCGGTAGCACCACGTCGGAGGGGATCAGCGGCACCTCCACCACCGCGCTGAAGGACGAAGAGTCGAAGGGTCCGATGTCCTCCAGGGCGACGGAGTGAGACGACTCATTCTTCAATCCATCCGGCTCTTGGCTCGCCTCGCCCTTCCCGGTCCCGGCCCTCCCCGACCCCTCTCCACTCTCCACTTCCGGGGGTTCCGACGACGGCCGCCTGCTCCCGGAGCTTCCGGCCGGAAAGTGCTGTTCGGCCATCCTGACTCGTCCAACCCGATCCTGATTCGCACCTGTTCGCAAAGAGGGAAGGGGGGGAGAGAGAGAGAGAGAGAGAGAGAGAGAGAGAGAGAGAGAGAGAGAGAGAGAGAGAGAGGATTATTGATTCTGCGAGCGCTGCAGGGCAGCAGCCCACCGCACGGCTCACTGGAGGGCCCCTGGTAATGGCTCGAGTGTACCTGGTCTGGTCTGGCCTGATCGTCGCACCGACCTTTGCCAAAATGTAATACCCTCCTCGCCTCCGGAACGGACCCGAGAGCCAATCAGTGAAGGGGCCGGGGGCTCGGCTCCACAGGTAGCGGTCGCGCTGTTAGAAAAGTAATCAAACAGCAGTATCCCCCCGGGGAGAGTTTTTGTTTTCAAACCTGAGCGAAGTTAAGTTATTTGTGAGATTCGGGAATTGAGCAGCAGCAGTTTTGGGAGGGGAGGGGGCCCGCCCGGCGGCCGCCGGCCGCCATTGTTGGTCTCGATTCTGTCGGTTCGACAATCAGACCAGCCGTCGGACGAGCGGCGAGTGCCTCTGCTGCTGAAGCCCCTTCATAGGGATTTCAGTGGAACTCGGCGGACGGGCGTGTCCTCAACTCTGTTAGAGACCGTCTGCGGCCGCTGAGTATTGAGAATGCTTCTGTGCTCTTGGGACTTGATGAGTCCAGGTATTTTCAACCCTGTCTCCGGACCGGATTTAACATGTGAAATGGAATCACAATTTACGGAACTAGAAGTTAAATGCGAGCCATCTAGGTATAAGGAATACTCGGTTCTCCGACCTTAGTTTAACGATGAAACCATTTTTTTCAGTTCGAAAATGGAATTGAAAATTCGCGCCGTATAAGCCCGTTGGGTAGGCAAACCCGCCCGCACCTGCGTCTTTTCTGTATCAAACCGACACTGTTCAAAACCCCAAGTTGCACTCTTACGTGTGCAACATTTGTTCACGTGAGTTTTACCAAAGTGAATTCGGAGGGGAGGAAAGGATTTTTCGCACAGAGTAAAATGTCGGCGGCAATGGATCTTCCCTGAGCCCCTGGCATCCGCCTGCCCCATCGATACCCTCTGGGAAATAATGAAAACACACTTCCTGTTCTCTTTTTGCAAAAGAATCTGATGGGAGATTGAGGGCGGGGCGGGGCGGGGCGGGGCGGGGCGGAAGGAGATAGCAGAGCCTCTTTGTTGTGAAGACGCCTCCCAAGACACGCGCCGCGCACAAGCGCACCAGCGCACAAGCGCACCAGCCGCGCACTGAAAAATGGAAGGAGGTTAGGTTGTGATAACCAAGTGCACTTTGGGGAAGAGCTCGGGGAAGAGGGAACGAATCTGCACTGTCTGAAAAGGATACTAACCGTACAGGCACGCACACGAGCTTGCTGCAGAATCGTGCTGACCGGTATGGAGAAGAGGGAGCTCTACTACACGACCAACAAAGAAATAAATTATCTACCGTGAAAACGGCAAGATCGGTGCGTTCCGCGAATCTGATAGTGTTTTCACCACACCCAAACGTACAGCCAATACGTACTTGCCGTCGGTCAGCGGGGTCCTGCTGGAACCAATCACCGCCTGCAACTGGAGCGGTTCCAGTCTCTGAGCGTGGCAGCTTTCCAGTAGGTTTTAATTACTGACCCATCGAGTTCAATATGTTGGACTGTTCACTTCTTTGGGGGAGGAGGCG